>NW_027484995.1:0-76144 GCF_050908995.1 Andrena cerasifolii
AGTTTTTCAATATTTGTTCTCCAATATCGGTTTTTGAATATCGGTTCTAATATCGGATTCAATATCGGTTTTTCAATATCGGTTCAAATATCGGTTTCAATATCAGTTTTTCAATATCGGTTTTTCAATATCGGTTCTAATATCGGTTTCAATATCGGTTTTTCAATATCAGTTTTTCGATATCAGTTTTTCAATATTTGTTTTTCAATATCGGTTTTTCAATATCGGTTCTAATATCGGTTTCAATATCGGTTTTTCAATATCGGTTTTTCAATATCGGTTTTTCAATATCGGTTTTTCAATATCGGTTTTTCAATATCAGTTTTTCAATATTTGTTCTCCAATATCGGTTTTTGAATATCGGTTCTAATATCGGATTCAATATCGGTTTTTCAATATCGGTTTTTCAATATCAGTTTTTCGATATCAGTTTTTCAATATTTGTTCTCCAATATCGGTTTTTCAATATCGGTTCTAATATCGGTTTCAATATCGGTTTTTCAATATCAGTTTTTCGATATCAGTTTTTCTATATTTGTTCTCCAATATCGGTTTTTCAATATCGGTTCTAATATCGGTTTCAATATCGATTTTGCAATATCAGTTTTTCGATATAAGTTTTTCAATATCGGTTTTTCAATATCGGTTTTTCAATATCGGTTTTTCAATATTTGTTTTTCAATATCGGTTTTTTCAATATCAGTTTTTCAATATTTGTTCTCCAATATCGGTTTTTGAATATCGGTTCTAATATCGGATTCAATATCAGTTTTTCAATATCGGTTTTTCAATATCGGTTCTAATATCGGTTTCAATATCGGTTTTTCAATATCGGTTTTCCAATATCGGTTTTTCAATATCAGTTTTTCAATATTTGTTCTCCAATATCGGTTTTTGAATATCGGTTCTAATATCGGATTCAATATCGGTTTTTCAATATCGGTTTTTCAATATCAGTTTTTCGATATCAGTTTTTCAATATTTGTTCTCCAATATCGGTTTTTGAATATCGGTTCTAATATCGGTTTCAATATCGGTTTTTCAATATCGGTTTTTCAATATCAGTTTTTCGATATCAGTTTTTCAATATTTGCTTTACAATATCGGTTTTTCAATATCGGTTTAGAACAATATAGGTTTTGCAATATCAGTTTCTCAATATCAGTTTTTCGATATCAGTTTTTCAATATTTGTTTTTCAATATCGGTTTTTCAATATCGGTTCTAACATCGGTTTCAATATCGGTTTTGCAATATCAGTTTTTCGATATAGGTTTTTCAATATCGGTTTTTCAATATCAGTTTTTCAATATTTGTTTTTCAATATCGGTTTTTCAATATCGGTTCTAATATCGGTTTCAATATCGGTTTTTCAATATCAGTTTTTCGATATCAGTTTTTCAATATTTGCTTTACAATATCGGTTTTTCAATATCCGTTCTAATATCGGATTCAATATCGGTTTTCAATATCAGTTTTTCGATATAGGTTTTTCAGTATCGGTTTTTCAATATCGGTTTTTCAATATCAGTTTTTCAATATATGGTTTTCAATATCGGTTTTTGAATATCGGTTCTAATATCGGTTTCAATATCGGTTTTTCAATATCGGTTTTTCAATATCGGTTTTTCAATATCAGTTTTTCAATATTTGTTCTCCAATATCGGTTTTTCATTATCGGTTCTAATATCGGATTCAATATCGGTTTTTCAATATCGGTTTTTCAATATCAGTTTTTCGATATCAGTTTTTCAATATTTGTTTTTCAATATCGGTTTTTCAATATCGGTTCTAATATCGGTTTCAATATCGGTTTTTCAATATCGGTTTTTCAATATCGGTTCTAATATCGGTTTCAATATCGGTTTTTCAATTTCGGTTTTTCAATATCGGTTTTTCAATATCAGTTTTTCGATATCAGTTTTTCAATATTTGCTTTACAATATCGGTTTTTCAATATGGGTTTAGAACAATATCGGTTTTGCAATATCAGTTTCTCAATATCAGTTTTTCGATATCAGTTTTTCAATATTTGTTTTTCAATATCGGTTTTTCAATATCGGTTCTAATATCGGTTTCAATATCGGTTTTGCAATATCAGTTTTTCGATATAAGTTTTTCAATATCGGTTTTTCAATATTTGTTTTTCAATATCGGTTTTTTCAATATCAGTTTTTCAATATTTGTTCTCCAATATCGGTTTTTGAATATCGGTTCTAATATCGGATTCAATATCGGTTTTTCAAAATCGATTTTTCAATATCGGTTTTTCAATATCGGTTCTAATATCGGTTTTGCAATATCAGTTTTTCGATATAAGTTTTTCGATATAGGTTTTTCAATATCGGTTTTTCAATATCGGTTCTAATATCGGTTTCAATATCAGTTTTTCAATATCGGTTTTTCAATATCGATTCTAATATCGGTTTCAATATCGGTTTTTCAATATCGGTTTTTCAATATCGGTTTTTCAATATCGGTTTTTCAATATCAGTTTTTCAATATTTGTTCTCCAATATCGGTTTTTGAATATCGGTTCTAATATCGGATTCAATATCGGTTTTTCAATATCGGTTTTTCAATATCAGTTTTTCGATATCAGTTTTTCAATATTTGTTCTCCAATATCGGTTTTTCAATATCGGTTCTAATATCGGTTTCAATATCGGTTTTTCAATATCAGTTTTTCGATATCAGTTTTTCTATATTTGTTCTCCAATATCGGTTTTTCAATATCGGTTCTAATATCGGTTTCAATATCGATTTTGCAATATCAGTTTTTCGATATTTGTTTTTCAATATCGGTTTTTCAATATCGGTTCTAATATCGGTTTCAATATCGGTTTTGCAATATCAGTTTTTCGATATAAGTTTTTCAATATCGGTTTTTCAATATTTGTTTTTCAATATCGGTTTTTTCAATATCAGTTTTTCAATATTTGTTCTCCAATATCGGTTTTTGAATATCGGTTCTAATATCGGATTCAATATCGGTTTTTCAAAATCGATTTTTCAATATCGGTTTTTCAATATCGGTTCTAATATCGGTTTTGCAATATCAGTTTTTCGATATAAGTTTTTCGATATAGGTTTTTCAATATCGGTTTTTCAATATCGGTTCTAATATCGGTTTCAATATCAGTTTTTCAATATCGGTTTTTCAATATCGATTCTAATATCGGTTTCAATATCGGTTTTTCAATATCGGTTTTTCAATATCGGTTTTTCAATATCGGTTTTTCAATATCAGTTTTTCAATATTTGTTCTCCAATATCGGTTTTTGAATATCGGTTCTAATATCGGATTCAATATCGGTTTTTCAATATCGGTTTTTCAATATCAGTTTTTCGATATCAGTTTTTCAATATTTGTTCTCCAATATCGGTTTTTCAATATCGGTTCTAATATCGGTTTCAATATCGGTTTTTCAATATCAGTTTTTCGATATCAGTTTTTCTATATTTGTTCTCCAATATCGGTTTTTCAATATCGGTTTTTCAATATTTGTTTTTCAATATCGGTTTTTTCAATATCAGTTTTTCAATATTTGTTCTCCAATATCGGTTTTTGAATATCGGTTCTAATATCGGATTCAATATCGGTTTTTCAATATCGATTTTTCAATATCGGTTCTAATATCGGTTTCAATATCGGTTTTGCAATATCAGTTTTTCGATATAAGTTTTTCGATATAGGTTTTGCAATATCGGTTTTTCAATATCGGTTCTAATATCGGTTTCAATATCAGTTTTTCAATATCGGTTTTTCAATATCGGTTCTAATATCGGTTTCAATATCGGTTTTTCAATATCGGTTTTTCAATATCGGTTTTTCAATATCGGTTTTTCAATATCAGTTTTTCAATATTTGTTCTCCAATATCGGTTTTTGAATATCGGTTCTAATATCGGATTCAATATCGGTTTTTCAATATCGGTTCTAATATCGGTTTCAATATCAGTTTTTCAATATCGGTTTTTCAATATCGGTTCTAATATCGGTTTCAATATCGGTTTTTCAATATCAGTTTTTCGATATCAGTTTTTCAATATTTGTTTTTCAATATCGGTTTTTCAATATCGGTTCAAATATCGGTTTCAATATCGGTTTTTCAATATCGGTTTTTCAATATCAGTTTTTCGATATCAGTTTTTCAATATTTGCTTTACAATATCGGTTTTTCAATATCGGTTTAGAACAATATCGGTTTTGCAATATCAGTTTCTCAATATCAGTTTTTCGATATCAGTTTTTCAATATTTGTTTTTCAATATCGGTTTTTCAATATCGGTTCTAACATCGGTTTCAATATCGGTTTTGCAATATCAGTTTTTCGATATAGGTTTTTCAATATCGGTTTTTCAATATCAGTTTTTCAATATTTGTTTTTCAATATCGGTTTTTCAATATCGGTTCTAATATCGGTTTCAATATCGGTTTTTCAATATCAGTTTTTCGATATCAGTTTTTCAATATTTGCTTTACAATATCGGTTTTTCAATATCCGTTCTAATATCGGATTCAATATCGGTTTTTCAATATCAGTTTTTCGATATAGGTTTTTCAGTATCGGTTTTTCAATATCGGTTTTTCAATATCAGTTTTTCAATATTTGTTCTCCAATATCGGTTTTTGAATATCGGTTCTAATATCGGATTCAATATCGGTTTTTCAATATCGGTTTTTCAATATCAGTTTTTCGATATCAGTTTTTCAATATTTGTTTTTCAATATCGGTTTTTTCAATATCAGTTTTTCAATATTTGTTCTCCAATATCGGTTTTTGAATATCGGTTCTAATATCGGATTCAATATCGGTTTTTCAAAATCGATTTTTCAATACCGGTTTTTCAATATCGGTTCTAATATCGGTTTTGCAATATCAGTTTTTCGATATAAGTTTTTCGATATAGGTTTTTCAATATCGGTTTTTCAATATCGGTTCTAATATCGGTTTCAATATCAGTTTTTCAATATCGGTTTTTCAATATCGATTCTAATATCGGTTTCAATATCGGTTTTTCAATATCGGTTTTTCAATATCGGTTTTTCAATATCAGTTTTTCAATATTTGTTCTCCAATATCGGTTTTTGAATATCGGTTCTAATATCGGTTTTTTCAATATCAGTTTTTCAATATTTGTTCTCGAATATCGGTTTTTGAATATCGGTTCTAATATCGGATTCAATATCGGTTTTTCAAAATCGATTTTTCAATATCGGTTTTTCAATATCGGTTCTAATATCGGTTTTGCAATATCAGTTTTTCGATATAAGTTTTTCGATATAGGTTTTTCAATATCGGTTCTAATATCGGTTTCAATATCAGTTTTTCAATATCGGTTTTTCAATATCGATTCTAATATCGGTTTCAATATCGGTTTTTCAATATCGGTTTTTCAATATCGGTTTTCAATATCAGTTTTTCAATATTTGTTCTCCAATATCGGTTTTTGAATATCGGTTCTAATATCGGATTCAATATCGGTTTTTCAATATCGGTTTTTCAATATAAGTTTTTCGATATCAGTTTTTCAATATTTGTTCTCCAATATCGGTTTTTGAATATCGGTTCTAATATCGGATTCAATATCGGTTTTTCAATATCGGTTTTTCAATATCGGTTTTTCAATATCGGTTTTTCAATATCAGTTTTTCAATATTTGTTCTCCAATATCGGTTTTTGAATATCGGTTCTAATATCGGATTCAATATCGGTTTTTCAATATCGGTTTTTCAATATCAGTTTTTCGATATCAGTTTTTCAATATTTGTTTTTCAATATTTGCTTTACAATATCGGTTTTTCAATATGGGTTTAGAACAATATCGGTTTCAATATCGGTTTTTCAATATCAGTTTTTCGATATCAGTTTTTCAATATTTGTTTTTCAATATCGGTTTTTCAATATCGGTTCAAATATCGGTTTCAATATCGGTTTTTCAATATCGGTTTTTCAATATCAGTTTTTCGATATCAGTTTTTCAATATTTGCTTTACAATATCGGTTTTTCAATATCGGTTTAGAACAATATCGGTTTTGCAATATCAGTTTCTCAATATCAGTTTTTCGATATCAGTTTTTCAATATTTGTTTTTCAATATCGGTTTTTCAATATCGGTTCTAACATCGGTTTCAATATCGGTTTTGCAATATCAGTTTTTCGATATAGGTTTTTCAATATCGGTTTTTCAATATCAGTTTTTCAATATTTGTTTTTCAATATCGGTTTTTCAATATCGGTTCTAATATCGGTTTCAATATCGGTTTTTCAATATCAGTTTTTCGATATCAGTTTTTCAATATTTGCTTTACAATATCGGTTTTTCAATATCCGTTCTAATATCGGATTCAATATCGGTTTTTCAATATCAGTTTTTCGATATAGGTTTTTCAGTATCGGTTTTTCAATATCGGTTTTTCAATATCAGTTTTTCAATATTTGTTCTCCAATATCGGTTTTTGAATATCGGTTCTAATATCGGATTCAATATCGGTTTTTCAATATCGGTTTTTCAATATCAGTTTTTCGATATCAGTTTTTCAATATTTGTTTTTCAATATCGGTTTTTTCAATATCAGTTTTTCAATATTTGTTCTCCAATATCGGTTTTTGAATATCGGTTCTAATATCGGATTCAATATCGGTTTTTCAAAATCGATTTTTCAATACCGGTTTTTCAATATCGGTTCTAATATCGGTTTTGCAATATCAGTTTTTCGATATAAGTTTTTCGATATAGGTTTTTCAATATCGGTTTTTCAATATCGGTTCTAATATCGGTTTCAATATCAGTTTTTCAATATCGGTTTTTCAATATCGATTCTAATATCGGTTTCAATATCGGTTTTTCAATATCGGTTTTTCAATATCGGTTTTTCAATATCAGTTTTTCAATATTTGTTCTCCAATATCGGTTTTTGAATATCGGTTCTAATATCGGTTTTTTCAATATCAGTTTTTCAATATTTGTTCTCGAATATCGGTTTTTGAATATCGGTTCTAATATCGGATTCAATATCGGTTTTTCAAAATCGATTTTTCAATATCGGTTTTTCAATATCGGTTCTAATATCGGTTTTGCAATATCAGTTTTTCGATATAAGTTTTTCGATATAGGTTTTTCAATATCGGTTCTAATATCGGTTTCAATATCAGTTTTTCAATATCGGTTTTTCAATATCGATTCTAATATCGGTTTCAATATCGGTTTTTCAATATCGGTTTTTCAATATCGGTTTTCAATATCAGTTTTTCAATATTTGTTCTCCAATATCGGTTTTTGAATATCGGTTCTAATATCGGATTCAATATCGGTTTTTCAATATCGGTTTTTCAATATAAGTTTTTCGATATCAGTTTTTCAATATTTGTTCTCCAATATCGGTTTTTGAATATCGGTTCTAATATCGGATTCAATATCGGTTTTTCAATATCGGTTTTTCAATATCGGTTTTTCAATATCGGTTTTTCAATATCAGTTTTTCAATATTTGTTCTCCAATATCGGTTTTTGAATATCGGTTCTAATATCGGATTCAATATCGGTTTTTCAATATCGGTTTTTCAATATCAGTTTTTCGATATCAGTTTTTCAATATTTGTTTTTCAATATTTGCTTTACAATATCGGTTTTTCAATATGGGTTTAGAACAATATCGGTTTTGCAATATCAGTTTCTCAATATCAGTTTTTCGATATCAGTTTTTCAATATTTGTTTTTCAATATCGGTTTTTCAATATCGGTTCTAATATCGGTTTCAATATCGGTTTTGCAATATCAGTTTTTCGATATAAGTTTTTCAATATCGGTTTTTCAATATTTGTTTTTCAATATCGGTTTTTTCAATATCAGTTTTTCAATATTTGTTCTCCAATATCGGTTTTTGAATATCGGTTCTAATATCGGATTCAATATCGGTTTTTCAATATCGATTTTTCAATATCGGTTTTTCAATATCGGTTCTAATATCGGTTTCAATATCGGTTTTGCAATATCAGTTTTTCGATATAAGTTTTTCGATATAGGTTTTTCAATATCGGTTTTTCAATATCGGTTCTAATATCGGTTTCAATATCAGTTTTTCAATATCGGTTTTTCAATATCGGTTCTAATATCGGTTTCAATATCGGTTTTTCAATATCGGTTTTTCAATATCGGTTTTTCAATATCAGTTTTTCAATATTTGTTCTCCAATATCGGTTTTTGAATATCGGTTCTAATATCGGATTCAATATCGGTTTTTCAATATCGGTTTTTCAATATCAGTTTTTCGATATCAGTTTTTCAATATTTGTTCTCCAATATCGGTTTTTCAATATCGGTTCTAATATCGGTTTCAATATCGGTTTTTCAATATCGGTTTTTCGATATCAGTTTTTCTATATTTGTTCTCCAATATCGGTTTTTCAATATCGGTTCTAATATCGGTTTCAATATCGGTTTTGCAATATCAGTTTTTCGATATAAGTTTTTCAATATCGGTTTTTCAATATCGGTTTTTCAATATCGGTTTTTCAATATTTGTTTTTCAATATCGGTTTTTTCAATATCAGTTGTTCTCCAATATCGGTTTTTGAATATCGGATTCAATATCGGTTTTTCAAAATCGATTTTTCAATATCGGTTTTTCAATATCGGTTCTAATATCGGTTTTGCAATATCAGTTTTTCGATATAAGTTTTTCGATATAGGTTTTTCAATATCGGTTTTTCAATATCGGTTCTAATATCGGTTTCAATATCAGTTTTTCAATATCGGTTTTTCAATATCGATTCTAATATCGGTTTCAATATCGGTTTTTCAATATCGGTTTCAATATCGGTTTTTCAATATCGGTTTTTCAATATCAGTTTTTCAATATTTGTTCTCCAATATCGGTTTTTGAATATCGGTTCTAATATCGGATTCAATATCGGTTTTTCAATATCGGTTTTTCAATATCAGTTTTTCGATATCAGTTTTTCAATATTTGTTCTCCAATATCGGTTTTTGAATATCGGTTCTAATATCGGATTCAATATCGGTTTTTCAATATCGGTTTTTCAATATCGGTTTTTCAATATCGGTTTTTCAATATAAGTTTTTCGATATCAGTTTTTCAATATTTGTTCTCCAATATCGGTTTTTGAATATCGGTTCTAATATCGGATTCAATATCGGTTTTTCAATATCGGTTTTTCAATATCGGTTTTTCAATATCGGTTTTTCAATATCAGTTTTTCAATATTTGTTCTCCAATATCGGTTTTTGAATATCGGTTCTAATATCGGATTCAATATCGGTTTTTCAATATCGGTTTTTCAATATCAGTTTTTCGATATCAGTTTTTCAATATTTGTTTTTCAATATTTGCTTTACAATATCGGTTTTTCAATATGGGTTTAGAACAATATCGGTTTTGCAATATCAGTTTCTCAATATCAGTTTTTCGATATCAGTTTTTCAATATTTGTTTTTCAATATCGGTTTTTCAATATCGGTTCTAATATCGGTTTCAATATCGGTTTTGCAATATCAGTTTTTCGATATAAGTTTTTCAATATCGGTTTTTCAATATTTGTTTTTCAATATCGGTTTTTTCAATATCAGTTTTTCAATATTTGTTCTCCAATATCGGTTTTTGAATATCGGTTCTAATATCGGATTCAATATCGGTTTTTCAATATCGATTTTTCAATATCGGTTTTTCAATATCGGTTCTAATATCGGTTTCAATATCGGTTTTGCAATATCAGTTTTTCGATATAAGTTTTTCGATATAGGTTTTTCAATATCGGTTTTTCAATATCGGTTATAATATCGGTTTCAATATCAGTTTTTCAATATCGGTTTTTCAATATCGGTTCTAATATCGGTTTCAATATCGGTTTTTCAATATCGGTTTTTCAATATCGGTTTTTCAATATCAGTTTTTCAATATTTGTTCTCCAATATCGGTTTTTGAATATCGGTTCTAATATCGGATTCAATATCGGTTTTTCAATATCGGTTTTTCAATATCAGTTTTTCGATATCAGTTTTTCAATATTTGTTCTCCAATATCGGTTTTTCAATATCGGTTCTAATATCGGTTTCAATATCGGTTTTTCAATATCGGTTTTTCGATATCAGTTTTTCTATATTTGTTCTCCAATATCGGTTTTTCAATATCGGTTCTAATATCGGTTTCAATATCGGTTTTGCAATATCAGTTTTTCGATATAAGTTTTTCAATATCGGTTTTTCAATATCGGTTTTTCAATATCGGTTTTTCAATATTTGTTTTTCAATATCGGTTTTTTCAATATCAGTTGTTCTCCAATATCGGTTTTTGAATATCGGTTCTAATATCGGATTCAATATCGGTTTTTCAAAATCGATTTTTCAATATCGGTTTTTCAATATCGGTTCTAATATCGGTTTTGCAATATCAGTTTTTCGATATAAGTTTTTCGATATAGGTTTTTCAATATCGGTTTTTCAATATCGGTTCTAATATCGGTTTCAATATCAGTTTTTCAATATCGGTTTTTCAATATCGATTCTAATATCGGTTTCAATATCGGTTTTTCAATATCGGTTTCAATATCGGTTTTTCAATATCGGTTTTTCAATATCAGTTTTTCAATATTTGTTCTCCAATATCGGTTTTTGAATATCGGTTCTAATATCGGATTCAATATCGGTTTTTCAATATCGGTTTTTCAATATCAGTTTTTCGATATCAGTTTTTCAATATTTGTTCTCCAATATCGGTTTTTGAATATCGGTTCTAATATCGGATTCAATATCGGTTTTTCAATATCGGTTTTTCAATATCAGTTTTTCAATATCAGTTTTTCAATATTTGTTCTCCAATATCGGTTTTTGAATATCGGTTCTAATATCGGATTCAATATCGGTTTTTCAATATCGGTTTTTCAATATCAGTTTTTCGATATCAGTTTTTCAATATTTGTTTTTCAATGTTTGCTTTACAATATCGGTTTTTCAATATGGGTTTAGAACAATATCGGTTTTGCAATATCAGTTTCTCAATATCAGTTTTTCGATATCAGTTTTTCAATATTTGTTTTTCAATATCGGTTTTTCAATATCGGTTCTAATATCGGTTTCAATATCGGTTTTGCAATATCAGTTTTTCGATATAAGTTTTTCAATATCGGTTTTTCAATATTTGTTTTTCAATATCGGTTTTTTCAATATCAGTTTTTCAATATTTGTTCTCCAATATCGGTTTTTGAATATCGGTTCTAATATCGGATTCAATATCGGTTTTTCAATATCGATTTTTCAATATCGGTTTTTCAATATCGGTTCTAATATCGGTTTCAATATCGGTTTTGCAATATCAGTTTTTCGATATAAGTTTTTCGATATAGGTTTTTCAATATCGGTTTTTCAATATCGGTTCTAATATCGGTTTCAATATCAGTTTTTCAATATCGGTTTTTCAATATCGGTTCTAATATCGGTTTCAATATCGGTTTTTCAATATCGGTTTTTCAATATCGGTTTTTTCAATATCAGTTTTTCAATATTTGTTCTCCAATATCGGTTTTTGAATATCGGTTTTTCAATATTTGTTTTTCAATATCGGTTTTTCAATATCGGTTCTAATATCGGTTTCAATATCGGTTTTTCAATATCAGTTTTTCGATATCAGTTTTTCAATATTTGCTTTACAATATCGGTTTTTCAATATCCGTTCTAATATCGGATTCAATATCGGTTTTTCAATATCAGTTTTTCGATATAGGTTTTTCAGTATCGGTTTTTCAATATCAGTTTTTCAATATTTGTTCTCCAATATCGGTTTTTGAATATCGGTTCTAATATCGGTTTCAATATCGGTTTTTCAATATCGGTTTTTCAATATCAGTTTTTCGATATCAGTTTTTCAATATTTGCTTTACAATATCGGTTTTTCAATATCGGTTTAGAACAATATAGGTTTTGCAATATCAGTTTCTCAATATCAGTTTTTCGATATCAGTTTTTCAATATTTGTTTTTCAATATCGGTTTTTCAATATCGGTTCTAACATCGGTTTCAATATCGGTTTTGCAATATCAGTTTTTCGATATAGGTTTTTCAATATCGGTTTTTCAATATCAGTTTTTCAATATTTGTTTTTCAATATCGGTTTTTCAATATCGGTTCTAATATCGGTTTCAATATCGGTTTTTCAATATCAGTTTTTCGATATCAGTTTTTCAATATTTGCTTTACAATATCGGTTTTTCAATATCCGTTCTAATATCGGATTCAATATCGGTTTTTCAATATCAGTTTTTCGATATAGGTTTTTCAGTATCGGTTTTTCAATATCGGTTTTTCAATATCAGTTTTTCAATATTTGGTTTTCAATATCGGTTTTTGAATATCGGTTCTAATATCGGTTTCAATATCGGTTTTTCAATATCGGTTTTTCAATATCGGTTTTTCAATATCAGTTTTTCAATATTTGTTCTCCAATATCGGTTTTTCATTATCGGTTCTAATATCGGATTCAATATCGGTTTTTCAATATCGGTTTTTCAATATCAGTTTTTCGATATCAGTTTTTCAATATTTGTTTTTCAATATCGGTTTTTCAATATCGGTTCTAATATCGGTTTCAATATCGGTTTTTCAATATCGGTTTTTCAATATCGGTTCTAATATCGGTTTCAATATCGGTTTTTCAATTTCGGTTTTTCAATATCGGTTTTTCAATATCAGTTTTTCGATATCAGTTTTTCAATATTTGCTTTACAATATCGGTTTTTCAATATGGGTTTAGAACAATATCGGTTTTGCAATATCAGTTTCTCAATATCAGTTTTTCGATATCAGTTTTTCAATATTTGTTTTTCAATATCGGTTTTTCAATATCGGTTCTAATATCGGTTTCAATATCGGTTTTGCAATATCAGTTTTTCGATATAAGTTTTTCAATATCGGTTTTTCAATATTTGTTTTTCAATATCGGTTTTTTCAATATCAGTTTTTCAATATTTGTTCTCCAATATCGGTTTTTGAATATCGGTTCTAATATCGGATTCAATATCGGTTTTTCAAAATCGATTTTTCAATATCGGTTTTTCAATATCGGTTCTAATATCGGTTTTGCAATATCAGTTTTTCGATATAAGTTTTTCGATATAGGTTTTTCAATATCGGTTTTTCAATATCGGTTCTAATATCGGTTTCAATATCAGTTTTTCAATATCGGTTTTTCAATATCGATTCTAATATCGGTTTCAATATCGGTTTTTCAATATCGGTTTTTCAATATCGGTTTTTCAATATCGGTTTTTCAATATCAGTTTTTCAATATTTGTTCTCCAATATCGGTTTTTGAATATCGGTTCTAATATCGGATTCAATATCGGTTTTTCAATATCGGTTTTTCAATATCAGTTTTTCGATATCAGTTTTTCAATATTTGTTCTCCAATATCGGTTTTTCAATATCGGTTCTAATATCGGTTTCAATATCGGTTTTTCAATATCAGTTTTTCGATATCAGTTTTTCTATATTTGTTCTCCAATATCGGTTTTTCAATATCGGTTCTAATATCGGTTTCAATATCGATTTTGCAATATCAGTTTTTCGATATAAGTTTTTCAATATCGGTTTTTCAATATCGGTTTTTCAATATCGGTTTTTCAATATTTGTTTTTCAATATCGGTTTTTTCAATATCAGTTTTTCAATATTTGTTCTCCAATATCGGTTTTTGAATATCGGTTCTAATATCGGATTCAATATCGGTTTTTCAATATCGATTTTTCAATATCGGTTCTAATATCGGTTTCAATATCGGTTTTGCAATATCAGTTTTTCGATATAAGTTTTTCGATATAGGTTTTGCAATATCGGTTTTTCAATATCGGTTCTAATATCGGTTTCAATATCAGTTTTTCAATATCGGTTTTTCAATATCGGTTCTAATATCGGTTTCAATATCGGTTTTTCAATATCGGTTTTTCAATATCGGGTTTTCAATATCGGTTTTTCAATATCAGTTTTTCAATATTTGTTCTCCAATATCGGTTTTTGAATATCGGTTCTAATATCGGATTCAATATCGGTTTTTCAATATCGGTTCAAATATCGGTTTCAATATCAGTTTTTCAATATCGGTTTTTCAATATCGGTTCTAATATCGGTTTCAATATCGGTTTTTCAATATCAGTTTTTCGATATCAGTTTTTCAATATTTGTTTTTCAATATCGGTTTTTCAATATCGGTTCTAATATCGGTTTCAATATCGGTTTTTCAATATCGGTTTTTCAATATCAGTTTTTCGATATCAGTTTTTCAATATTTGCTTTACAATATCGGTTTTTCAATATCGGTTTAGAACAATATCGGTTTTGCAATATCAGTTTCTCAATATCAGTTTTTCGATATCAGTTTTTCAATATTTGTTTTTCAATATCGGTTTTTCAATATCGGTTCTAACATCGGTTTCAATATCGGTTTTGCAATATCAGTTTTTCGATATAGCTTTTTCAATATCGGTTTTTCAATATCAGTTTTTCAATATTTGTTTTTCAATATCGGTTTTTCAATATCGGTTCTAATATCGGTTTCAATATCGGTTTTTCAATATCAGTTTTTCGATATCAGTTTTTCAATATTTGCTTTACAATATCGGTTTTTCAATATCCGTTCTAATATCGGATTCAATATCGGTTTTTCAATATCAGTTTTTCGATATAGGTTTTTCAGTATCGGTTTTTCAATATCGGTTTTTCAATATCAGTTTTTCAATATTTGTTCTCCAATATCGGTTTTTGAATATCGGTTCTAATATCGGATTCAATATCGGTTTTTCAAAATCGGTTCTAATATCGGTTTCAATATCAGTTTTTCAATATCGGTTTTTCAATATCGGTTCTAATATCGGTTTCAATATCGGTTTTTCAATATCAGTTTTTCGATATCAGTTTTTCAATATTTGTTTTTCAATATCGGTTTTTCAATATCGGTTCTAATATCGGTTTCAATATCGGTTTTGCAATATCAGTTTTTCGATATAAGTTTTTCAATATCGGTTTTTCAATATTTGTTTTTCAATATCGGTTTTTTCAATATCAGTTTTTCAATATTTGTTCTCCAATATCGGTTTTTGAATATCGGTTCTAATATCGGATTCAATATCGGCTTTTCAATATCGATTTTTCAATATCGGTTTTTCAATATCGGTTCTAATATCGGTTTCAATATCGGTTTTGCAATATCAGTTTTTCGATATAAGTTTTTCGATATAGGTTTTTCAATATCGGTTTTTCAATATCGGTTCTAATATCGGTTTCAATATCAGTTTTTCAATATCGGTTTTTCAATATCGGTTCTAATATCGGTTTCAATATCGGTTTTTCAATATCGGTTTTTCAATATCGGTTTTTCAATATCAGTTTTTCAATATTTGTTCTCCAATATCGGTTTTTGAATATCGGTTCTAATATCGGATTCAATATCGGTTTTTCAATATCGGTTTTTCAATATCAGTTTTTCGATATCAGTTTTTCAATATTTGTTCTCCAATATCGGTTTTTGAATATCGGTTCTAATATCGGTTTCAATATCGGTTTTTCAATATCGGTTTTTCAATATCAGTTTTTCGATATCAGTTTTTCAATATTTGCTTTACAATATCGGTTTTTCAATATCGGTTTAGAACAATATAGGTTTTGCAATATCAGTTTCTCAATATCAGTTTTTCGATATCAGTTTTTCAATATTTGTTTTTCAATATCGGTTTTTCAATATCGGTTCTAACATCGGTTTCAATATCGGTTTTGCAATATCAGTTTTTCGATATAGGTTTTTCAATATCGGTTTTTCAATATCAGTTTTTCAATATTTGTTTTTCAATATCGGTTTTTCAATATCGGTTCTAATATCGGTTTCAATATCGGTTTTTCAATATCAGTTTTTCGATATCAGTTTTTCAATATTTGCTTTACAATATCGGTTTTTCAATATCCGTTCTAATATCGGATTCAATATCGGTTTTTCAATATCAGTTTTTCGATATAGGTTTTTCAGTATCGGTTTTTCAATATCGGTTTTTCAATATCAGTTTTTCAATATTTGGTTTTCAATATCGGTTTTTGAATATCGGTTCTAATATCGGTTTCAATATCGGTTTTTCAATATCGGTTTTTCAATATCGGTTTTTCAATATCAGTTTTTCAATATTTGTTCTCCAATATCGGTTTTTCATTATCGGTTCTAATATCGGATTCAATATCGGTTTTTCAATATCGGTTTTTCAATATCAGTTTTTCGATATCAGTTTTTCAATATTTGTTTTTCAATATCGGTTTTTCAATATCGGTTCTAATATCGGTTTCAATATCGGTTTTTCAATATCGGTTCTAATATCGGTTTCAATATCGGTTTTTCAATTTCGGTTTTTCAATATCGGTTTTTCAATATCAGTTTTTCGATATCAGTTTTTCAATATTTGCTTTACAATATCGGTTTTTCAATATGGGTTTAGAACAATATCGGTTTTGCAATATCAGTTTCTCAATATCAGTTTTTCGATATCAGTTTTTCAATATTTGTTTTTCAATATCGGTTTTTCAATATCGGTTCTAATATCGGTTTCAATATCGGTTTTGCAATATCAGTTTTTCGATATAAGTTTTTCAATATCGGTTTTTCAATATTTGTTTTTCAATATCGGTTTTTTCAATATCAGTTTTTCAATATTTGTTCTCCAATATCGGTTCTAATATCGGATTCAATATCGGTTTTTCAAAATCGATTTTTCAATATCGGTTTTTCAATATCGGTTCTAATATCGGTTTTGCAATATCAGTTTTTCGATATAAGTTTTTCGATATAGGTTTTTCAATATCGGTTTTTCAATATCGGTTCTAATATCGGTTTCAATATCAGTTTTTCAATATCGGTTTTTCAATATCGATTCTAATATCGGTTTCAATATCGGTTTTTCAATATCGGTTTTTCAATATCGGTTTTTCAATATCGGTTTTTCAATATCAGTTTTTCAATATTTGTTCTCCAATATCGGTTTTTGAATATCGGTTCTAATATCGGATTCAATATCGGTTTTTCAATATCGGTTTTTCAATATCAGTTTTTCGATATCAGTTTTTCAATATTTGTTCTCCAATATCGGTTTTTCAATATCGGTTCTAATATCGGTTTCAATATCGGTTTTTCAATATCAGTTTTTCGATATCAGTTTTTCTATATTTGTTCTCCAATATCGGTTTTTCAATATCGGTTCTAATATCGGTTTCAATATCGATTTTGCAATATCAGTTTTTCGATATAAGTTTTTCAATATCGGTTTTTCAATATCGGTTTTTCAATATCGGTTTTTCAATATTTGTTTTTCAATATCGGTTTTTTCAATATCAGTTTTTCAATATTTGTTCTCCAATATCGGTTTTTGAATATCGGTTCTAATATCGGATTCAATATCGGTTTTTCAATATCGATTTTTCAATATCGGTTCTAATATCGGTTTCAATATCGGTTTTGCAATATCAGTTTTTCGATATAAGTTTTTCGATATAGGTTTTGCAATATCGGTTTTTCAATATCGGTTCTAATATCGGTTTCAATATCAGTTTTTCAATATCGGTTTTTCAATATCGATTCTAATATCGGTTTCAATATCGGTTTTTCAATATCGGTTTTTCAATATCAGTTTTTCAATATTTGTTCTCCAATATCGGTTTTTGAATATCGGTTCTAATATCGGATTCAATATCGGTTTTTCAATATCGGTTTTTCAATATCAGTTTTTCGATATCAGTTTTTCAATATTTGTTTTTCAATATCGGTTTTTTCAATATCAGTTTTTCAATATTTGTTCTCCAATATCGGTTTTTGAATATCGGTTCTAATATCGGATTCAATATCGGTTTTTCAAAATCGATTTTTCAATATCGGTTTTTCAATATCGGTTCTAATATCGGTTTTGCAATATCAGTTTTTCGATATAAGTTTTTCGATATAGGTTTTTCAATATCGGTTTTTCAATATCGGTTCTAATATCGGTTTCAATATCAGTTTTTCAATATCGGTTTTTCAATATCGATTCTAATATCGGTTTCAATATCGGTTTTTCAATATCGGTTTTTCAATATCGGTTTTTCAATATCAGTTTTTCAATATTTGTTCTCCAATATCGGTTTTTGAATATCGGTTCTAATATCGGATTCAATATCGGTTTTTCAATATTTGTTTTTCAATATCGGTTTTTTCAATATCAGTTTTTCAATATTTGTTCTCCAATATCGGTTTTTGAATATCGGTTCTAATATCGGATTCAATATCGGTTTTTCAATATCGATTTTTCAATATCGGTTTTTCAATATCGGTTCTAATATCGGTTTCAATATCGGTTTTGCAATATCAGTTTTTCGATATAAGTTTTTCGATATAGGTTTTTCAATATCGGTTTTTCAATATCGGTTCTAATATCGGATTCAATATCGGTTTTTCAATATCGATTTTTCAATATCGGTTTTTCAATATCGGTTCTAATATCGGTTTCAATATCGGTTTTGCAATATCAGTTTTTCGATATAAGTTTTTCGATATAGGTTTTTCAATATCGGTTTTTCAATATCGGTTCTAATATCGGTTTCAATATCAGTTTTTCAATATCGGTTTTTCAATATCGGTTCTAATATCGGTTTCAATATCGGTTTTTCAATATCGGTTTTTCAATATCGGTTTTTCAATATCAGTTTTTCAATATTTGTTCTCCAATATCGGTTTTTGAATATCGGTTCTAATATCGGATTCAATATCGGTTTTTCAATATCGGTTTTTCAATATCAGTTTTCCGATATCAGTTTTTCAATATTTGTTCTCCAATATCGGTTTTTCAATATCGGTTCTAATATCGGTTTCAATATCGGTTTTTCAATATCGGTTTTTCGATATCAGTTTTTCTATATTTGTTCTCCAATATCGGTTTTTCAATATCGGTTCTAATATCGGTTTCAATATCGGTTTTGCAATATCAGTTTTTCGATATAAGTTTTTCAATATCGGTTTTTCAATATCGGTTTTTCAATATCGGTTTTTCAATATTTGTTTTTCAATATCGGTTTTTTCAATATCAGTTGTTCTCCAATATCGGTTTTTGAATATCGGTTCTAATATCGGATTCAATATCGGTTTTTCAATATCGATTTTTCAATATCGGTTCTAATATCGGTTTCAATATCGGTTTTGCAATATCAGTTTTTCGATATAAGTTTTTCGATATAGGTTTTGCAATATCGGTTTTTCAATATCGGTTCTAATATCGGTTTCAATATCAGTTTTTCAATATCGGTTTTTCAATATCGGTTCTACTATCGGTTTCAATATCGGTTTTTCAATATCGGTTTTTCAATATCGGTTTTTCAATATCGGTTTTTCAATATCGGTTTTTCAATATCAGTTTTTCAATATTTGTTCTCCAATATCGGTTTTTGAATATCGGTTCTAATATCGGATTCAATATCGGTTTTTCAATATCGGTTCTAATATCGGTTTCAATATCAGTTTTTCAATATCGGTTTTTCAATATCGGTTCTAATATCGGTTTCAATATCGGTTTTTCAATATCAGTTTTTCGATATCAGTTTTTCAATATTTGTTTTTCAATATCGGTTTTTCAATATCGGTTCTAATATCGGTTTCAATATCGGTTTTTCAATATCGGTTTTTCAATATCAGTTTTTCGATATCAGTTTTTCAATATTTGCTTTACAATATCGGTTTTTCAATATCGGTTTAGAACAATATCGGTTTTGCAATATCAGTTTCTCAATATCAGTTTTTCGATATCAGTTTTTCAATATTTGTTTTTCAATATCGGTTTTTCAATATCGGTTCTAACATCGGTTTCAATATCGGTTTTGCAATATCAGTTTTTCGATATAGGTTTTTCAATATCGGTTTTTCAATATCAGTTTTTCAATATTTGTTTTTCAATATCGGTTTTTCAATATCGGTTCTAATATCGGTTTCAATATCGGTTTTTCAATATCAGTTTTTCGATATCAGGTTTTCAATATTTGCTTTACAATATCGGTTTTTCAATATCCGTTCTAATATCGGATTCAATATCGGTTTTTCAATATCAGTTTTTCGATATAGGTTTTTCAGTATCGGTTTTTCAATATCGGTTTTTCAATATCAGTTTTTCAATATTTGGTTTTCAATATCGGTTTTTGAATATCGGTTCTAATATCGGTTTCAATATCGGTTTTTCAATATCGGTTTTTCAATATCAGTTTTTCAATATTTGTTCTCCAATATCGGTTTTTGAATATCGGTTCTAATATCGGATTCAATATCGGTTTTTCAATATCGGTTTTTCAATATCAGTTTTTCGATATCAGTTTTTCAATATTTGTTTTTCAATATCGGTTTTTTCAATATCAGTTTTTCAATATTTGTTCTCCAATATCGGTTTTTGAATATCGGTTCTAATATCGGATTCAATATCGGTTTTTCAAAATCGATTTTTCAATATCGGTTTTTCAATATCGGTTCTAATATCGGTTTTGCAATATCAGTTTTTCGATATAAGTTTTTCGATATAGGTTTTTCAATATCGGTTTTTCAATATCGGTTCTAATATCGGTTTCAATATCAGTTTTTCAATATCGGTTTTTCAATATCGATTCTAATATCGGTTTCAATATCGGTTTTTCAATATCGGTTTTTCAATATCAGTTTTTCAATATTTGTTCTCCAATATCGGTTTTTGAATATCGGTTCTAATATCGGATTCAATATCGGTTTTTCAATATTTGTTTTTCAATATCGGTTTTTTCAATATCAGTTTTTCAATATTTGTTCTCCAATATCGGTTTTTGAATATCGGTTCTAATATCGGATTCAATATCGGTTTTTCAATATCGATTTTTCAATATCGGTTTTTCAATATCGGTTCTAATATCGGTTTCAATATCGGTTTTGCAATATCAGTTTTTCGATATAAGTTTTTCGATATAGGTTTTTCAATATCGGTTTTTCAATATCGGTTCTAATATCGGTTTCAATATCAGTTTTTCAATATCGGTTTTT
Organism: Andrena cerasifolii; assembly: GCF_050908995.1. Classification (NCBI taxonomy): domain Eukaryota; kingdom Metazoa; phylum Arthropoda; class Insecta; order Hymenoptera; family Andrenidae; genus Andrena; species Andrena cerasifolii. The sequence goes on from NW_027484995.1 coordinate 21,058, forward strand.
CAATATCGATTCTAATATCGGTTTCAATATCGGTTTTTCAATATCGGTTTTTCAATATCGGTTTTTCAATATCAGTTTTTCAATATTTGTTCTCCAATATCGGTTTTTGAATATCGGTTCTAATATCGGATTCAATATCGGTTTTTCAATATCGGTTTTTCAATATCAGTTTTTCGATATCAGTTTTTCAATATTTGTTTTTCAATATTTGCTTTACAATATCGGTTTTTCAATATGGGTTTAGAACAATATCGGTTTTGCAATATCACTTTCTCAATATCAGTTTTTCGATATCAGTTTTTCAATATTTGTTTTTCAATATCGGTTTTTCAATATCGGTTCTAATATCGGTTTCAATATCGGTTTTGCAATATCAGTTTTTCGATATAAGTTTTTCAATATCGGTTTTTCAATATTTGTTTTTCAATATCGGTTTTTTCAATATCAGTTTTTCAATATTTGTTCTCCAATATCGGTTTTTGAATATCGGTTCTAATATCGGATTCAATATCGGTTTTTCAATATCGATTTTTCAATATCGGTTTTTCAATATCGGTTCTAATATCGGTTTCAATATCGGTTTTGCAATATCAGTTTTTCGATATAAGTTTTTCGATATAGGTTTTTCAATATCGGTTTTTCAATATCGGTTCTAATATCGGTTTCAATATCAGTTTTTCAATATCGGTTTTTCAATATCGGTTCTAATATCGGTTTCAATATCGGTTTTTCAATATCGGTTTTTCAATATCGGTTTTTCAATATCAGTTTTTCAATATTTGTTCTCCAATATCGGTTTTTGAATATCGGTTCTAATATCGGATTCAATATCGGTTTTTCAATATCGGTTTTTCAATATCAGTTTTTCGATATCAGTTTTTCAATATTTGTTCTCCAATATCGGTTTTTCAATATCGGTTCTAATATCGGTTTCAATATCGGTTTTTCAATATCGGTTTTTCGATATCAGTTTTTCTATATTTGTTCTCCAATATCGGTTTTTCAATATCGGTTCTAATATCGGTTTCAATATCGGTTTTGCAATATCAGTTTTTCGATATAAGTTTTTCAATATCGGTTTTTCAATATCGGTTTTTCAATATCGGTTTTTCAATATTTGTTTTTCAATATCGGTTTTTTCAATATCAGTTGTTCTCCAATATCGGTTTTGAATATCGGTTCTAATATCGGATTCAATATCGGTTTTTCAATATGGGTTCTAATATCGGTTTCAATATCAGTTTTTCAATATCGGTTTTTCAATATCGGTTCTAATATCGGTTTCAATATCAGTTTTTCAATATCGGTTTTTCAATATCGGTTCTAATATCGGTTTCAATATCGGTTTTTCAATATCAGTTTTTCGATATCAGTTTTTCAATATTTGTTTTTCAATATCGGTTTTTCAATATCGGTTCTAATATCGGTTTCAATATCGGTTTTTCAATATCGGTTTTTCAATATCAGTTTTTCGATATCAGTTTTTCAATATTTGCTTTACAATATCGGTTTTTCAATATCGGTTTAGAACAATATCGGTTTTGCAATATCAGTTTCTCAATATCAGTTTTTCGATATCAGTTTTTCAATATTTGTTTTTCAATATCGGTTTTTCAATATCGGTTCTAACATCGGTTTCAATATCGGTTTTGCAATATCAGTTTTTCGATATAGGTTTTTCAATATCGGTTTTTCAATATCAGTTTTTCAATATTTGTTTTTCAATATCGGTTTTTCAATATCGGTTCTAATATCGGTTTCAATATCGGTTTTTCAATATCAGTTTTTCGATATCAGTTTTTCAATATTTGCTTTACAATATCGGTTTTTCAATATCCGTTCTAATATCGGATTCAATATCGGTTTTTCAATATCAGTTTTTCGATATAGGTTTTTCAGTATCGGTTTTTCAATATCGGATTTTCAATATCAGTTTTTCAATATTTGTTTTTCAATATCGGTTTTTTCAATATCAGTTTTTCAATATTTGTTCTCCAATATCGGTTTTTGAATATCGGTTCTAATATCGGATTCAATATCGGTTTTTCAAAATCGATTTTTCAATATCGGTTTTTCAATATCGGTTCTAATATCGGTTTTGCAATATCAGTTTTTCGATATAAGTTTTTCGATATAGGTTTTTCAATATCGGTTTTTCAATATCGGTTCTAATATCGGTTTCAATATCAGTTTTTCAATATCGGTTTTTCAATATCGGTTCTAATATCGGTTTCAATATCGGTTTTTCAATATCGGTTTTTCAATATCGGTTTTTCAATATCAGTTTTTCAATATTTGTTCTCCAATATCGGTTTTTGAATATCGGTTCTAATATCGGATTCAATATCGGTTTTTCAATATCGGTTTTTCAATATCAGTTTTTCGATATCAGTTTTTCAATATTTGTTCTCCAATATCGGTTTTTGAATATCGGTTCTAATATCGGTTTCAATATCGGTTTTTCAATATCGGTTTTTCAATATCAGTTTTTCGATATCAGTTTTTCAATATTTGCTTTACAATATCGGTTTTTCAATATCGGTTTAGAACAATATAGGTTTTGCAATATCAGTTTCTCAATATCAGTTTTTCGATATCAGTTTTTCAATATTTGTTTTTCAATATCGGTTTTTCAATATCGGTTCTAATATCGGTTTCAATATCGGTTTTTCAATATCGGTTTTTCAATATCGGTTCTAATATCGGTTTCAATATCGGTTTTTCAATTTCGGTTTTTCAATATCGGTTTTTCAATATCAGTTTTTCGATATCAGTTTTTCAATATTTGCTTTACAATATCGGTTTTTCAATATGGGTTTAGAACAATATCGGTTTTGCAATATCAGTTTCTCAATATCAGTTTTTCGATATCAGTTTTTCAATATTTGTTTTTCAATATCGGTTTTTCAATATCGGTTCTAATATCGGTTTCAATATCGGTTTTGCAATATCAGTTTTTCGATATTAGTTTTTCAATATCGGTTTTTCAATATTTGTTTTTCAATATCGGTTTTTTCAATATCAGTTTTTCAATATTTGTTCTCCAATATCGGTTTTTGAATATCGGTTCTAATATCGGATTCAATATCGGTTTTTCAAAATCGATTTTTCAATATCGGTTTTTCAATATCGGTTCTAATATCGGTTTTGCAATATCAGTTTTTCGATATAAGTTTTTCGATATAGGTTTTTCAATATCGGTTTTTCAATATCGGTTCTAATATCGGTTTCAATATCGGTTTTGCAATATCAGTTTTTCGATATAAGTTTTTCAATATCGGTTTTTCAATATTTGTTTTTCAATATCGGTTTTTTCAATATCAGTTTTTCAATATTTGTTCTCCAATATCGGTTTTTGAATATCGGTTCTAATATCGGATTCAATATCGGTTTTTCAAAATCGATTTTTCAATATCGGTTTTTCAATATCGGTTCTAATATCGGTTTTGCAATATCAGTTTTTCGATATAAGTTTTTCGATATAGGTTTTTCAATATCGGTTTTTCAATATCGGTTCTAATATCGGTTTCAATATCAGTTTTTCAATATCGGTTTTTCAATATCGATTCTAATATCGGTTTCAATATCGGTTTTTCAATATCGGTTTTTCAATATCGGTTTTTCAATATCGGTTTTTCAATATCAGTTTTTCAATATTTGTTCTCCAATATCGGTTTTTGAATATCGGTTCTAATATCGGATTCAATATCGGTTTTTCAATATCGGTTTTTCAATATCAGTTTTTCGATATCAGTTTTTCAATATTTGTTCTCCAATATCGGTTTTTCAATATCGGTTCTAATATCGGTTTCAATATCGGTTTTTCAATATCAGTTTTTCGATATCAGTTTTTCTATATTTGTTCTCCAATATCGGTTTTTCAATATCGGTTCTAATATCGGTTTCAATATCGGTTTTGCAATATCAGTTTTTCGATATAAGTTTTTCAATATCGGTTTTTCAATATCGGTTTTTCAATATCGGTTTTTCAATATTTGTTTTTCAATATCGGTTTTTTTCAATATCAGTTTTTCAATATTTGTTCTCCAATATCGGTTTTTGAATATCGGTTCTAATATCGGATTCAATATCGGTTTTTCAATATCGATTTTTCAATATTGGTTCTAATATCGGTTTCAATATCGGTTTTGCAATATCAGTTTTTCGATATAAGTTTTTCGATATAGGTTTTGCAATATCGGTTTTTCAATATCGGTTCTAATATCGGTTTCAATATCAGTTTTTCAATATCGGTTTTTCAATATCGGTTCTAATATCGGTTTCAATATCGGTTTTTCAATATCGGTTTTTCAATATCGGTTTTTCAATATCGGTTTTTCAATATCAGTTTTTCAATATTTGTTCTCCAATATCGGTTTTTGAATATCGGTTCTAATATCGGATTCAATATCGGTTTTTCAATATCGGTTCTAATATCGGTTTCAATATCAGTTTTTCAATATCGGTTTTTCAAAATCGGTTCTAATATCGGTTTCAATATCGGTTTTTCAATATCAGTTTTTCGATATCAGTTTTTCAATATTTGTTTTTCAATATCGGTTTTTCAATATCGGTTCTAATATCGGTTTCAATATCGGTTTTTCAATATCGGTTTTTCAATATCAGTTTTTCGATATCAGTTTTTCAATATTTGCTTTACAATATCGGTTTTTCAATATCGGTTTAGAACAATATCGGTTTTGCAATATCAGTTTCTCAATATCAGTTTTTCGATATCAGTTTTTCAATATTTGTTTTTCAATATCGGTTTTTCAATATCGGTTCTAACATCGGTTTCAATATCGGTTTTGCAATATCAGTTTTTCGATATAGGTTTTTCAATATCGGTTTTTCAATATCAGTTTTTCAATATTTGTTTTTCAATATCGGTTTTTCAATATCGGTTCTAATATCGGTTTCAATATCGGTTTTTCAATATCAGTTTTTCGATATCAGTTTTTCAATATTTGCTTTACAATATCGGTTTTTCAATATCCGTTCTAATATCGGATTCAATATCGGTTTTTCAATATCAGTTTTTCGATATAGGTTTTTCAGTATCGGTTTTTCAATATCGGTTTTTCAATATCAGTTTTTCAATATTTGGTTTTCAATATCGGTTTTTGAATATCGGTTCTAATATCGGTTTCAATATCGGTTTTTCAATATCGGTTTTTCAATATCGGTTTTTCAATATCAGTTTTTCAATATTTGTTCTCCAATATCGGTTTTTGAATATCGGTTCTAATATCGGATTCAATATCGGTTTTTCAATATCAGTTTTTCGATATCAGTTTTTCAATATTTGTTTTTCAATATCGGTTTTTTCAATATCAGTTTTTCAATATTTGTTCTCCAATATCGGTTTTTGAATATCGGTTCTAATATCGGATTCAATATCGGTTTTTCAAAATCGATTTTTCAATATCGGTTTTTCAATATCGGTTCTAATATCGGTTTTGCAATATCAGTTTTTCGATATAAGTTTTTCGATATAGGTTTTTCAATATCGGTTTTTCCATATCGGTTCTAATATCGGTTTCAATATCAGTTTTTCAATATCGGTTTTTCAATATCGATTCTAATATCGGTTTCAATATCGGTTTTTCAATATCGGTTTTTCAATATCGGTTTTTCAATATCAGTTTTTCAATATTTGTTCTCCAATATCGGTTTTTGAATATCGGTTCTAATATCGGATTCAATATCGGTTTTTCAATATCGGTTTTTCAATATCAGTTTTTCGATATCAGTTTTTCAATATTTGTTCTCCAATATCGGTTTTTGAATATCGGTTCTAATATCGGATTCAATATCGGTTTTTCAATATCGGTTTTTCAATATCGGTTTTTCAATATCGGTTTTTCAATATCAGTTTTTCAATATTTGTTCTCCAATATCGGTTTTTGAATATCGGTTCTAATATCGGATTCAATATCGGTTTTTCAATATCGGTTCTAATATCGGTTTCAATATCAGTTTTTCAATATCGGTTTTTCAATATCAGTTTTTCGATATCAGTTTTTCAATATTTGTTTTTCAATATCGGTTTTTCAATATCGGTTCTAATATCGGTTTCAATATCGGTTTTTCAATATCGGTTTTTCAATATCAGTTTTTCGATATCAGTTTTTCAATATTTGCTTTACAATATCGGTTTTTCAATATCGGTTTAGAACAATATCGGTTTTGCAATATCAGTTTCTCAATATCAGTTTTTCGATATCAGTTTTTCAATATTTGTTTTTCAATATCGGTTTTTCAATATCGGTTCTAACATCGGTTTCAATATCGGTTTTGCAATATCAGTTTTTCGATATAGGTTTTTCAATATCGGTTTTTCAATATCAGTTTTTCAATATTTGTTTTTCAATATCGGTTTTTCAATATCGGTTCTAATATCGGTTTCAATATCGGTTTTTCAATATCAGTTTTTCGATATCAGTTTTTCAATATTTGCTTTACAATATCGGTTTTTCAATATCCGTTCTAATATCGGATTCAATATCGGTTTTTCAATATCAGTTTTTCGATATAGGTTTTTCAGTATCGGTTTTTCAATATCGGTTTTTCAATATCAGTTTTTCAATATTTGGTTTTCAATATCGGTTTTTGAATATCGGTTCTAATATCGGTTTCAATATCGGTTTTTCAATATCGGTTTTTCAATATCGGTTTTTCAATATCAGTTTTTCAATATTTGTTCTCCAATATCGGTTTTTGAATATCGGTTCTAATATCGGATTCAATATCGGTTTTTCAATATCAGTTTTTCGATATCAGTTTTTCAATATTTGTTTTTCAATATCGGTTTTTTCAATATCAGTTTTTCAATATTTGTTCTCCAATATCGGTTTTTGAATATCGGTTCTAATATCGGATTCAATATCGGTTTTTCAAAATCGATTTTTCAATATCGGTTTTTCAATATCGGTTCTAATATCGGTTTTGCAATATCAGTTTTTCGATATAAGTTTTTCGATATAGGTTTTTCAATATCGGTTTTTCCATATCGGTTCTAATATCGGTTTCAATATCAGTTTTTCAATATCGGTTTTTCAATATCGATTCTAATATCGGTTTCAATATCGGTTTTTCAATATCGGTTTTTCAATATCGGTTTTTCAATATCAGTTTTTCAATATTTGTTCTCCAATATCGGTTTTTGAATATCGGTTCTAATATCGGATTCAATATCGGTTTTTCAATATCGGTTTTTCAATATCAGTTTTTCGATATCAGTTTTTCAATATTTGTTCTCCAATATCGGTTTTTGAATATCGGTTCTAATATCGGATTCAATATCGGTTTTTCAATATCGGTTTTTCAATATCGGTTTTTCAGTATCGGTTTTTCAATATCAGTTTTTCAATATTTGTTCTCCAATATCGGTTTTTGAATATCGGTTCTAATATCGGATTCAATATCGGTTTTTCAATATCGGTTTTTCAATATCAGTTTTTCGATATCAGTTTTTCAATATTTGTTTTTCAATATTTGCTTTACAATATCGGTTTTTCAATATGGGTTTAGAACAATATCGGTTTTGCAATATCAGTTTCTCAATATCAGTTTTTCGATATCAGTTTTTCAATATTTGTTTTTCAATATCGGTTTTTCAATATCGGTTCTAATATCGGTTTCAATATCGGTTTTGCAATATCAGTTTTTCGATATAAGTTTTTCAATATCGGTTTTTCAATATTTGTTTTTCAATATCGGTTTTTTCAATATCAGTTTTTCAATATTTGTTCTCCAATATCGGTTTTTGAATATCGGTTCTAATATCGGATTCAATATCGGTTTTTCAATATCGATTTTTCAATATCGGTTTTTCAATATCGGTTCTAATATCGGTTTCAATATCGGTTTTGCAATATCAGTTTTTCGATATAATTTTTTCGATATAGGTTTTTCAATATCGGTTCTAATATCGGTTTCAATATAAGTTTTTCAATATCGGTTTTTCAATATCAGTTCTAATATCGGTTTCAATATCGGTTTTTCAATATCGGTTTTTCAATATCGGTTTTTCAATATCAGTTTTTCAATATTTGTTCTCCAATATCGGTTTTTGAATATCGGTTCTAATATCGGATTCAATATCGGTTTTTCAATATCGGTTTTTCAATATCAGTTTTTCGATATCAGTTTTTCAATATTTGTTCTCCAATATCGGTTTTTCAATATCGGTTCTAATATCGGTTTCAATATCGGTTTTGCAATATCAGTTTTTCGATATAAGTTTTTCAATATCGGTTTTTCAATATCGGTTTTTCAATATTTGTTTTTCAATATCGGTTTTTTCAATATCAGTTTTTCAATATTTGTTCTCCAATATCGGTTTTTGAATATCGGTTCTAATATCGGATTCAATATCGGTTTTTCAATATCGATTTTTCAATATCGGTTCTAATATCGGTTTCAATATCGGTTTTGCAATATCAGTTTTTCGATATAAGTTTTTCGATATAGGTTTTGCAATATCGGTTTTTCAATATCAGTTTTTCGATATAGGTTTTTCAGTATCGGTTTTTCAATATCGGTTTTTCAATATCAGTTTTTCAATATTTGGTTTTCAATATCGGTTTTTGAATATCGGTTCTAATATCGGTTTCAATATCGGTTTTTCAATATCGGTTTTTCAATATCGGTTTTTCAATATCAGTTTTTCAATATTTGTTCTCCAATATCGGTTTTTGAATATCGGTTCTAATATCGGATTCAATATCGGTTTTTCAATATCGGTTTTTCAATATCAGTTTTTCGATATCAGTTTTTCAATATTTGTTTATCAATATCGGTTTTTTCAATATCAGTTTTTCAATATTTGTTCTCCAATATCGGTTTTTGAATATCGGTTCTAATATCGGATTCAATATCGGTTTTTCAAAATCGATTTTTCAATATCGGTTTTTCAATATCGGTTCTAATATCGGTTTTGCAATATCAGTTTTTCGATATAAGTTTTTCGATATAGGTTTTTCAATATCGGTTTTTCAATATCGGTTCTAATATCGGTTTCAATATCAGTTTTTCAATATCGGTTTTTCAATATCGATTCTAATATCGGTTTCAATATCGGTTTTTCAATATCGGTTTTTCAATATCAGTTTTTCAATATTTGTTCTCCAATATCGGTTTTTGAATATCGGTTCTAATATCGGATTCAATATCGGTTTTTCAATATTTGTTTTTCAATATCGGATTTTTCAATATCAGTTTTTCAATATTTGTTCTCCAATATCGGTTTTTGAATATCGGTTCTAATATCGGATTCAATATCGGTTTTTCAATATCGATTTTTCAATATCGGTTTTTCAATATCGATTTTTCAATATCGGTTTTTCAATATCGGTTCTAATATCGGTTTCAATATCGGTTTTGCAATATCAGTTTTTCGATATAAGTTTTTCGATATAGGTTTTTCAATATCGGTTTTTCAATATCGGTTCTAATATCGGTTTCAATATCAGTTTTTCAATATCGGTTTTTCAATATCGGTTCTAATATCGGTTTCAATATCGGTTTTTCAATATCGGTTTTCAATATCGGTTTTTCAATATCAGTTTTTCAATATTTGTTCTCCAATATCGGTTTTTGAATATCGGTTCTAATATCGGATTCAATATCGGTTTTTCAATATCGGTTTTTCAATATCGGTTTTTCAATATCGGTTCTAATATCGGTTTTGCAATATCAGTTTTTCGATATAAGTTTTTCGATATAGGTTTTTCAATATCGGTTTTTCAATATCGGTTCTAATATCGGTTTCAATATCAGTTTTTCAATATCGGTTTTTCAATATCGGTTTTTTTCAATATCAGTTTTTCAATATTTGTTCTCCAATATCGGTTTTTGAATATCGGTGCTAATATCGGATTCAATATCGGTTTTTCAATATCGATTTTTCAATATCGGTTCTAATATCGGTTTCAATATCGGTTTTGCAATATCAGTTTTTCGATATAAGTTTTTCGATATAGGTTTTGCAATATCGGTTTTTCAATATCGGTTCTAATATCGGTTTCAATATCAGTTTTTCAATATCGGTTTTTCAATATCGGTTCTAATATCGGTTTCAATATCGGTTTTTCAATATCGGTTTTTCAATATCGGTTTTTCAATATCGGTTTTTCAATATCAGTTTTTCAATATTTGTTCTCCAATATCGGTTTTTGAATATCGGTTCTAATATCGGATTCAATATCGGTTTTTCAATATCGGTTCTAATATCGGTTTCAATATCAGTTTTTCAATATCGGTTTTTCAATATCGGTTCTAATATCGGTTTCAATATCGGTTTTTCAATATCAGTTTTTCGATATCAGTTTTTCAATATTTGTTTTTCAATATCGGTTCTAATATCGGTTTCAATATCGGTTTTTCAATATCGGTTTTTCAATATCAGTTTTTCGATATCAGTTTTTCAATATTTGCTTTACAATATCGGTTTTTCAATATCGGTTTAGAACAATATCGGTTTTGCAATATCAGTTTCTCAATATCAGTTTTTCGATATCAGTTTTTCAATATTTGTTTTTCAATATCGGTTTTTCAATATCGGTTCTAACATCGGTTTCAATATCGGTTTTGCAATATCAGTTTTTCGATATAGGTTTTTCAATATCGGTTTTTCAATATCAGTTTTTCAATATTTGTTTTTCAATATCGGTTTTTCAATATCGGTTCTAATATCGGTTTCAATATCGGTTTTTCAATATCAGTTTTTCGATATCAGTTTTTCAATATTTGCTTTACAATATCGCTTTTTCAATATCCGTTCTAATATCGGATTCAATATCGGTTTTTCAATATCAGTTTTTCGATATAGGTTTTTCAGTATCGGTTTTTCAATATCGGTTTTTCAATATCAGTTTTTCAATATTTGGTTTTCAATATCGGTTTTTGAATATCGGTTCTAATATCGGTTTCAATATCGGTTTTTCAATATCGGTTTTTCAATATCGGTTTTTCAATATCAGTTTTTCAATATTTGTTCTCCAATATCGGTTTTTGAATATCGGTTCTAATATCGGATTCAATATCGGTTTTTCAATATCGGTTTTTCAATATCAGTTTTTCGATATCAGTTTTTCAATATTTGTTTTTCAATATCGGTTTTTTCAATATCAGTTTTTCAATATTTGTTCTCCAATATCGGTTTTTGAATATCGGTTCTAATATCGGATTCAATATCGGTTTTTCAAAATCGATTTTTCAATATCGGTTTTTCAATATCGGTTCTAATATCGTTTTTGCAATATCAGTTTTTCGATATAAGTTTTTCGATATAGGTTTTTCAATATCGGTTTTTCCATATCGGTTCTAATATCGGTTTCAATATCAGTTTTTCAATATCGGTTTTTCAATATCGATTCTAATATCGGTTTCAATATCGGTTTTTCAATATCGGTTTTTCAATATCGGTTTTTCAATATCAGTTTTTCAATATTTGTTCTCCAATATCGGTTTTTGAATATCGGTTCTAATATCGGATTCAATATCGGTTTTTCAATATCGGTTCTAATATCGGTTTCAATATCGGTTTTTCAATATCGGTTTTTCAATATCGGTTCTAATATCGGTTTCAATATCGGTTTTTCAATTTCGGTTTTTCAATATCGGTTTTTCAATATCAGTTTTTCGATATCAGTTTTTCAATATTTGCTTTACAATATCGGTTTTTCAATATGGGTTTAGAACAATATCGGTTTTGCAATATCAGTTTCTCAATATCAGTTTTTCGATATCAGTTTTTCAATATTTGTTTTTCAATATCGGTTTTTCAATATCGGTTCTAATATCGGTTTCAATATCGGTTTTGCAATATCAGTTTTTCGATATAAGTTTTTCAATATCGGTTTTTCAATATTTGTTTTTCAATATCAGTTTTTTCAATATCAGTTTTTCAATATTTGTTCTCCAATATCGGTTTTTGAATATCGGTTCTAATATCGGATTCAATATCGGTTTTTCAAAATCGATTTTTCAATATCGGTTTTTCAATATCGGTTCTAATATCGGTTTTGCAATATCAGTTTTTCGATATAAGTTTTTCGATATAGGTTTTTCAATATCGGTTTTTCAATATCGGTTCTAATATCGGTTTCAATATCGGTTTTGCAATATCAGTTTTTCGATATAAGTTTTTCAATATCGGTTTTTCAATATTTGTTTATCAATATCGGTTTTTTCAATATCAGTTTTTCAATATTTGTTCTCCAATATCGGTTTTTGAATATCGGTTCTAATATCGGATTCAATATCGGTTTTTCAATATCGATTTTTCAATATCGGTTCTAATATCGGTTTCAATATCGGTTTTGCAATATCAGTTTTTCGATATAAGTTTTTCGATATAGGTTTTGCAATATCGGTTTTTCAATATCGGTTCTAATATCGGTTTCAATATCAGTTTTTCAATATCGGTTTTTCAATATCGGTTCTAATATCGGTTTCAATATCGGTTTTTCAATATCGGTTTTTCAATATCGGTTTTTCAATATCGGTTTTTCAATATCAGTTTTTCAATATTTGTTCTCCAATATCGGTTTTTGAATATCGGTTCTAATATCGGATTCAATATCGGTTTTTCAATATCGGTTCTAATATCGGTTTCAATATCAGTTTTTCAATATCGGTTTTTCAATATCGGTTCTAATATCGGTTTCAATATCGGTTTTTCAATATCAGTTTTTCGATATCAGTTTTTCAATATTTGTTTTTCAATATCGGTTTTTCAATATCGGTTCTAATATCGGTTTCAATATCGGTTTTTCAATATCGGTTTTTCAATATCAGTTTTTCGATATCAGTTTTTCAATATTTGCTTTACAATATCGGTTTTTCAATATCGGTTTAGAACAATATCGGTTTTGCAATATCAGTTTCTCAATATCAGTTTTTCGATATCAGTTTTTCAATATTTGTTTTTCAATATCGGTTTTTCAATATCGGTTCTAATATCGGTTTCAATATCGGTTTTTCAATATCAGTTTTTCGATATCAGTTTTTCAATATTTGCTTTACAATATCGGTTTTTCAATATCGGTTCTAACATCGGTTTCAATATCGGTTTTGCAATATCAGTTTTTCGATATAGGTTTTTCAATATCGATTTTTCAATATCAGTTTTTCAATATTTGTTTTTCAATATCGGTTTTTCAATATCGGTTCTAATATCGGTTTCAATATCGGTTTTTCAATATCAGTTTTTCGATATCAGTTTTTCAATATTTGCTTTACAATATCGGTTTTTCAATATCCGTTCTAATATCGGATTCAATATCGGTTTTTCAATATCAGTTTTTCGATATAGGTTTTTCAGTATCGGTTTTTCAATATCGGTTTTTCAATATCAGTTTTTCAATATTTGGTTTTCAATATCGGTTTTTGAATATCGGTTCTAATATCGGTTTCAATATCGGTTTTTCAATATCGGTTTTTCAATATCGGTTTTTCAATATCGGTTTTTCAATATCGGTTTTTCAATATCAGTTTTTCAATATTTGTTCTCCAATATCGGTTTTTGAATATCGGTTCTAATATCGGATTCAATATCGGTTTTTCAAAATCGATTTTTCAATATCGGTTTTTCAATATCGGTTCTAATATCGGTTTTGCAATATCAGTTTTTCGATATAAGTTTTTCGATATAGGTTTTTCAATATCGGTTTTTCCATATCGGTTCTAATATCGGTTTCAATATCAGTTTTTCAATATCGGTTTTTCAATATCGATTCTAATATCGGTTTCAATATCGGTTTTTCAATATCGGTTTTTCAATATCGGTTTTTCAATATCAGTTTTTCGATATCAGTTTTTCAATATTTGCTTTACAATATCGGTTTTTCAATATCCGTTCTAATATCGGATTCAATATCGGTTTTTCAATATCAGTTTTTCGATATAGGTTTTTCAGTATCGGTTTTTCAATATCAGTTTTTCGATATCAGTTTTTCAATATTTGTTTTTCAATATCGGTTTTTTCAATATCAGTTTTTCAATATTTGTTCTCCAATATCGGTTTTTGAATATCGGTTCTAATATCGGATTCAATATCGGTTTTTCAAAATCGATTTTTCAATATCGGTTTTTCAATATCGGTTCTAATATCGGTTTTGCAATATCAGTTTTTCGATATAAGTTTTTCGATATAGGTTTTTCAATATCGGTTTTTCCATATCGGTTCTAATATCGGTTTCAATATCAGTTTTTCAATATCGGTTTTTCAATATCGATTCTAATATCGGTTTCAATATCGGTTTTTCAATATCGGTTTTTCAATATCGGTTTTTCAATATCAGTTTTTCAATATTTGTTCTCCAATATCGGTTTTTGAATATCGGTTCTAATATCCGATTCAATATCGGTTTTTCAATATCGGTTTTTCAATATCAGTTTTTCGATATCAGTTTTTCAATATTTGTTCTCCAATATCGGTTTTTGAATATCGGTTCTAATATCGGATTCAATATCGGTTTTTCAATATCGGTTTTTCAATATCGGTTTTTCAATATCGGTTTTTCAATATCAGTTTTTCAATATTTGTTCTCCAATATCGGTTTTTGAATATCGGTTCTAATATCGGATTCAATATCGGTTTTTCAATATCGGTTTTTCAATATCAGTTTTTCGATATCAGTTTTTCAATATTTGTTTTTCAATATTTGCTTTACAATATCGGTTTTTCAATATGGGTTTAGAACAATATCGGTTTTGCAATATCAGTTTCTCAATATCAGTTTTTCGATATCAGTTTTTCAATATTTGTTTTTCAATATCGGTTTTTCAATATCGGTTCTAATATCGGTTTCAATATCGGTTTTGCAATATCAGTTTTTCGATATAAGTTTTTCAATATCGCTTTTTCAATATTTGTTTTTCAATATCGGTTTTTTCAATATCAGTTTTTCAATATTTGTTCTCCAATATCGGTTTTTGAATATCGGTTCTAATATCGGATTCAATATCGGTTTTTCAATATCGATTTTTCAATATCGGTTTTTCAATATCGGTTCTAATATCGGTTTCAATATCGGTTTTGCAATATCAGTTTTTCGATATAAGTTTTTCGATACAGGTTTTTCAATATCGGTTCTAATATCGGTTTCAATATCAGTTTTTCAATATCGGTTTTTCAATATCAGTTCTAATATCGGTTTCAATATCGGTTTTTCAATATCGGTTTTTCAATATCGGTTTTTCAATATCAGTTTTTCAATATTTGTTCTCCAATATCGGTTTTTGAATATCGGTTCTAATATCGGATTCAATATCGGTTTTTCAATATCGGTTTTTCAATATCAGTTTTTCGATATCAGTTTTTCAATATTTGTTCTCCAATATCGGTTCTAATATCGGTTTCAATATCGGTTTTTCAATATCGGTTTTTCGATATCAGTTTTTCTATATTTGTTCTCCAATATCGGTTTTTCAATATCGGTTCTAATATCGGTTTCAATATCGGTTTTGCAATATCAGTTTTTCGATATAAGTTTTTCAATATCGGTTTTTCAATATCGGTTTTTCAATATCGGTTTTTCAATATTTGTTTTTCAATATCGGTTTTTTCAATATCAGTTTTTCAATATTTGTTCTCCAATATCGGTTTTTGAATATCGGTTCTAATATCGGATTCAATATCGGTTTTTCAATATCGGTTTTTCAATATCAGTTTTTCGATATCAGTTTTTCAATATTTGTTTTTCAATATTTGCTTTACAATATCGGTTTTTCAATATGGGTTTAGAACAATATCGGTTTTGCAATATCAGTTTCTCAATATCAGTTTTTCGATATCAGTTTTTCAATATTTGTTTTTCAATATCGGTTTTTCAATATCGGTTCTAATATCGGTTTCAATATCGGTTTTGCAATATCAGTTTTTCGATATAAGTTTTTCAATATCGCTTTTTCAATATTTGTTTTTCAATATCGGTTTTTTCAATATCAGTTTTTCAATATTTGTTCTCCAATATCGGTTTTTGAATATCGGTTCTAATATCGGATTCAATATCGGTTTTTCAATATCGATTTTTCAATATCGGTTTTTCAATATCGGTTCTAATATCGGTTTCAATATCGGTTTTGCAATATCAGTTTTTCGATATAAGTTTTTCGATACAGGTTTTTCAATATCGGTTCTAATATCGGTTTCAATATCAGTTTTTCAATATCGGTTTTTCAATATCAGTTCTAATATCGGTTTCAATATCGGTTTTTCAATATCGGTTTTTCAATATCGGTTTTTCAATATCTGTTTTTCAATATTTGTTCTCCAATATCGGTTTTTGAATATCGGTTCTAATATCGGATTCAATATCGGTTTTTCAATATCGGTTTTTCAATATCAGTTTTTCGATATCAGTTTTTCAATATTTGTTCTCCAATATCGGTTCTAATATCGGTTTCAATATCGGTTTTTCAATATCGGTTTTTCGATATCAGTTTTTCTATATTTGTTCTCCAATATCGGTTTTTCAATATCGGTTCTAATATCGGTTTCAATATCGGTTTTGCAATATCAGTTTTTCGATATAAGTTTTTCAATATCGGTTTTTCAATATCGGTTTTTCAATATCGGTTTTTCAATATTTGTTTTTCAATATCGGTTTTTTCAATATCAGTTTTTCAATATTTGTTCTCCAATATCGGTTTTTGAATATCGGTTCTAATATCGGATTCAATATCGGTTTTTCAATATCGATTTTTCAATATCGGTTCTAATATCGGTTTCAATATCGGTTTTGCAATATCAGTTTTTCGATATAAGTTTTTCGATATAGGTTTTGCAATATCGGTTTTTCAATATCAGTTTTTCGATATAGGTTTTTCAGTATCGGTTTTTCAATATCGGTTTTTCAATATCAGTTTTTCAATATTTGGTTTTCAATATCGGTTTTTGAATATCGGTTCTAATATCGGTTTCAATATCGGTTTTTCAATATCGGTTTTTCAATATCGGTTTTTCAATATCAGTTTTTCAATATTTGTTCTCCAATATCGGTTTTTGAATATCGGTTCTAATATCGGATTCAATATCGGTTTTTCAATATCGATTTTTCAATATCGGTTCTAATATCGGTTTCAATATCGGTTTTGCAATATCAGTTTTTCGATATAAGTTTTTCGATATAGGTTTTGCAATATCGGTTTTTCAATATCGGTTCTAATATCGGTTTCAATATCAGTTTTTCAATATCGGTTTTTCAATATCGGTTCTAATATCGGTTTCAATATCGGTTTTTCAATATCGGTTTTTCAATATCGGTTTTTCAATATCGGTTTTTCAATATCAGTTTTTCAATATTTGTTCTCCAATATCGGTTTTTGAATATCGGTTCTAATATCGGATTCAATATCGGTTTTTCAATATCGGTTCTAATATCGGTTTCAATATCAGTTTTTCAATATCGGTTTTTCAATATCGGTTCTAATATCGGTTTCAATATCGGTTTTTCAATATCAGTTTTTCGATATCAGTTTTTCAATATTTGTTTTTCAATATCGGTTTTTCAATATCGGTTCTAATATCGGTTTCAATATCGGTTTTTCAATATCGGTTTTTCAATATCAGTTTTTCGATATCAGTTTTTCAATATTTGCTTTACAATATCGGTTTTTCAATATCGGTTTAGAACAATATCGGTTTTGCAATATCAGTTTCTCAATATCAGTTTTTCGATATCAGTTTTTCAATATTTGTTTTTCAATATCGGTTTTTCAATATCGGTTCTAATATCGGTTTCAATATCGGTTTTTCAATATCAGTTTTTCGATATCAGTTTTTCAATATTTGCTTTACAATATCGGTTTTTCAATATCGGTTCTAACATCGGTTTCAATATCGGTTTTGCAATATCAGTTTTTCGATATAGGTTTTTCAATATCGATTTTTCAATATCAGTTTTTCAATATTTGTTTTTCAATATCGGTTTTTCAATATCGGTTCTAATATCGGTTTCAATATCGGTTTTTCAATATCAGTTTTTCGATATCAGTTTTTCAATATTTGCTTTACAATATCGGTTTTTCAATATCCGTTCTAATATCGGATTCAATATCGGTTTTTCAATATCAGTTTTTCGATATAGGTTTTTCAGTATCGGTTTTTCAATATCGGTTTTTCAATATCAGTTTTTCAATATTTGGTTTTCAATATCGGTTTTTGAATATCGGTTCTAATATCGGTTTCAATATCGGTTTTTCAATATCGGTTTTTCAATATCGGTTTTTCAATATCGGTTTTTCAATATCGGTTTTTCAATATCAGTTTTTCAATATTTGTTCTCCAATATCGGTTTTTGAATATCGGTTCTAATATCGGATTCAATATCGGTTTTTCAAAATCGATTTTTCAATATCGGTTTTTCAATATCGGTTCTAATATCGGTTTTGCAATATCAGTTTTTCGATATAAGTTTTTCGATATAGGTTTTTCAATATCGGTTTTTCCATATCGGTTCTAATATCGGTTTCAATATCAGTTTTTCAATATCGGTTTTTCAATATCGATTCTAATATCGGTTTCAATATCGGTTTTTCAATATCGGTTTTTCAATATCGGTTTTTCAATATCAGTTTTTCGATATCAGTTTTTCAATATTTGCTTTACAATATCGGTTTTTCAATATCCGTTCTAATATCGGATTCAATATCGGTTTTTCAATATCAGTTTTTCGATATAGGTTTTTCAGTATCGGTTTTTCAATATCAGTTTTTCGATATCAGTTTTTCAATATTTGTTTTTCAATATCGGTTTTTTCAATATCAGTTTTTCAATATTTGTTCTCCAATATCGGTTTTTGAATATCGGTTCTAATATCGGATTCAATATCGGTTTTTCAAAATCGATTTTTCAATATCGGTTTTTCAATATCGGTTCTAATATCGGTTTTGCAATATCAGTTTTTCGATATAAGTTTTTCGATATAGGTTTTTCAATATCGGTTTTTCCATATCGGTTCTAATATCGGTTTCAATATCAGTTTTTCAATATCGGTTTTTCAATATCGATTCTAATATCGGTTTCAATATCGGTTTTTCAATATCGGTTTTTCAATATCGGTTTTTCAATATCAGTTTTTCAATATTTGTTCTCCAATATCGGTTTTTGAATATCGGTTCTAATATCCGATTCAATATCGGTTTTTCAATATCGGTTTTTCAATATCAGTTTTTCGATATCAGTTTTTCAATATTTGTTCTCCAATATCGGTTTTTGAATATCGGTTCTAATATCGGATTCAATATCGGTTTTTCAATATCGGTTTTTCAATATCGGTTTTTCAATATCGGTTTTTCAATATCAGTTTTTCAATATTTGTTCTCCAATATCGGTTTTTGAATATCGGTTCTAATATCGGATTCAATATCGGTTTTTCAATATCGGTTTTTCAATATCAGTTTTTCGATATCAGTTTTTCAATATTTGTTTTTCAATATTTGCTTTACAATATCGGTTTTTCAATATGGGTTTAGAACAATATCGGTTTTGCAATATCAGTTTCTCAATATCAGTTTTTCGATATCAGTTTTTCAATATTTGTTTTTCAATATCGGTTTTTCAATATCGGTTCTAATATCGGTTTCAATATCGGTTTTGCAATATCAGTTTTTCGATATAAGTTTTTCAATATCGCTTTTTCAATATTTGTTTTTCAATATCGGTTTTTTCAATATCAGTTTTTCAATATTTGTTCTCCAATATCGGTTTTTGAATATCGGTTCTAATATCGGATTCAATATCGGTTTTTCAATATCGATTTTTCAATATCGGTTTTTCAATATCGGTTCTAATATCGGTTTCAATATCGGTTTTGCAATATCAGTTTTTCGATATAAGTTTTTCGATACAGGTTTTTCAATATCGGTTCTAATATCGGTTTCAATATCAGTTTTTCAATATCGGTTTTTCAATATCAGTTCTAATATCGGTTTCAATATCGGTTTTTCAATATCGGTTTTTCAATATCGGTTTTTCAATATCAGTTTTTCAATATTTGTTCTCCAATATCGGTTTTTGAATATCGGTTCTAATATCGGATTCAATATCGGTTTTTCAATATCGGTTTTTCAATATCAGTTTTTCGATATCAGTTTTTCAATATTTGTTCTCCAATATCGGTTCTAATATCGGTTTCAATATCGGTTTTTCAATATCGGTTTTTCGATATCAGTTTTTCTATATTTGTTCTCCAATATCGGTTTTTCAATATCGGTTCTAATATCGGTTTCAATATCGGTTTTGCAATATCAGTTTTTCGATATAAGTTTTTCAATATCGGTTTTTCAATATCGGTTTTTCAATATCGGTTTTTCAATATTTGTTTTTCAATATCGGTTTTTTCAATATCAGTTTTTCAATATTTGTTCTCCAATATCGGTTTTTGAATATCGGTTCTAATATCGGATTCAATATCGGTTTTTCAATATCGGTTTTTCAATATCAGTTTTTCGATATCAGTTTTTCAATATTTGTTTTTCAATATTTGCTTTACAATATCGGTTTTTCAATATGGGTTTAGAACAATATCGGTTTTGCAATATCAGTTTCTCAATATCAGTTTTTCGATATCAGTTTTTCAATATTTGTTTTTCAATATCGGTTTTTCAATATCGGTTCTAATATCGGTTTCAATATCGGTTTTGCAATATCAGTTTTTCGATATAAGTTTTTCAATATCGCTTTTTCAATATTTGTTTTTCAATATCGGTTTTTTCAATATCAGTTTTTCAATATTTGTTCTCCAATATCGGTTTTTGAATATCGGTTCTAATATCGGATTCAATATCGGTTTTTCAATATCGATTTTTCAATATCGGTTTTTCAATATCGGTTCTAATATCGGTTTCAATATCGGTTTTGCAATATCAGTTTTTCGATATAAGTTTTTCGATACAGGTTTTTCAATATCGGTTCTAATATCGGTTTCAATATCAGTTTTTCAATATCGGTTTTTCAATATCAGTTCTAATATCGGTTTCAATATCGGTTTTTCAATATCGGTTTTTCAATATCGGTTTTTCAATATCTGTTTTTCAATATTTGTTCTCCAATATCGGTTTTTGAATATCGGTTCTAATATCGGATTCAATATCGGTTTTTCAATATCGGTTTTTCAATATCAGTTTTTCGATATCAGTTTTTCAATATTTGTTCTCCAATATCGGTTCTAATATCGGTTTCAATATCGGTTTTTCAATATCGGTTTTTCGATATCAGTTTTTCTATATTTGTTCTCCAATATCGGTTTTTCAATATCGGTTCTAATATCGGTTTCAATATCGGTTTTGCAATATCAGTTTTTCGATATAAGTTTTTCAATATCGGTTTTTCAATATCGGTTTTTCAATATCGGTTTTTCAATATTTGTTTTTCAATATCGGTTTTTTCAATATCAGTTTTTCAATATTTGTTCTCCAATATCGGTTTTTGAATATCGGTTCTAATATCGGATTCAATATCGGTTTTTCAATATCGATTTTTCAATATCGGTTCTAATATCGGTTTCAATATCGGTTTTGCAATATCAGTTTTTCGATATAAGTTTTTCGATATAGGTTTTGCAATATCGGTTTTTCAATATCAGTTTTTCGATATAGGTTTTTCAGTATCGGTTTTTCAATATCGGTTTTTCAATATCAGTTTTTCAATATTTGGTTTTCAATATCGGTTTTTGAATATCGGTTCTAATATCGGTTTCAATATCGGTTTTTCAATATCGGTTTTTCAATATCGGTTTTTCAATATCAGTTTTTCAATATTTGTTCTCCAATATCGGTTTTTGAATATCGGTTCTAATATCGGATTCAATATCGGTTTTTCAATATCGGTTTTTCAATATCAGTTTTTCGATATCAGTTTTTCAATATTTGTTTTTCAATATCGGTTTTTTCAATATCAGTTTTTCAATATTTGTTCTCCAATATCGGTTTTTGAATATCGGTTCTAATATCGGATTCAATATCGGTTTTTCAAAATCGATTTTTCAATATCGGTTTTTCAATATCGGATTCAATATCGGTTTTTCAATATCGATTTTTCAATATCGGTTTTTCAATATCGGTTCTAATATCGGTTTCAATATCGGTTTTGCAATATCAGTTTTTCGATATAAGTTTTTCGATATAGGTTTTTCAATATCGGTTTTTCAATATCGGTTCTAATATCGGTTTCAATATCAGTTTTTCAATATCGGTTTTTCAATATCGGTTCTAATATCGGTTTCAATATCGGTTTTTCAATATCGGTTTTTCAATATCGGTTTTTCAATATCAGTTTTTCAATATTTGTTCTCCAATATCGGTTTTTGAATATCGGTTCTAATATCGGATTCAATATCGGTTTTTCAATATTTGTTCTCCAATATCGGTTTTTGAATATCGGTTCTAATATCGGTTTCAATATCGGTTTTTCAATATCGGTTTTTCAATATCAGTTTTTCGATATCAGTTTTTCAATATTTGCTTTACAATATCGGTTTTTCAATATCGGTTTAGAACAATATAGGTTTTGCAATATCAGTTTCTCAATATCAGTTTTTCGATATCAGTTTTTCAATATTTGTTTTTCAATATCGGTTTTTCAATATCGGTTCTAACATCGGTTTCAATATCGGTTTTGCAATATCAGTTTTTCGATATAGGTTTTTCAATATCGGTTTTTCAATATCAGTTTTTCAATATTTGTTTTTCAATATCGGTTTTTCAATATCGGTTCTAATATCGGTTTCAATATCGGTTTTTCAATATCAGTTTTTCGATATCAGTTTTTCAATATTTGCTTTACAATATCGGTTTTTCAATATCCGTTCTAATATCGGATTCAATATCGGTTTTTCAATATCAGTTTTTCGATATAGGTTTTTCAGTATCGGTTTTTCAATATCGGTTTTTCAATATCAGTTTTTCAATATTTGGTTTTCAATATCGGTTTTTGAATATCGGTTCTAATATCGGATTCAATATCGGTTTTTCAAAATCGATTTTTCAATATCGGTTCTAATATCGGTTTCAATATCGGTTTTGCAATATCAGTTTTTCAATATCGGTTTTTCAATATCGGTTTTTCAATATCAGTTTTTCAATATTTGTTCTCCAATATCGGTTTTTGAATATCGGTTCTAATATCGGATTCAATATCGGTTTTTCAATATCGGTTTTTCAATATCAGTTTTTCGATATCAGTTTTTCAATATTTGTTCACCAATATCGGTTTTTCAATATCGGTTCTAATATCGGTTTCAATATCGGTTTTTCAATATCAGTTTTTCGATATCAGTTTTTCTATATTTGTTCTCCAATATCGGTTTTTCAATATCCGTTCTAATATCGGATTCAATATCGGTTTTTCAATATCAGTTTTTCGATATAGGTTTTTCAATATCGGTTTTTCAATATCGGTTTTTCAATATCAGTTTTTCAATATTTGTTCTCCAATATCGGTTTTTGAATATCGGTTCTAATATCGGATTCAATATCGGTTTTTCAATATCGGTTTTTCAATATCAGTTTTTCGATATCAGTTTTTCAATATTTGTTTTTCAATATCGGTTTTTTCAATATCAGTTTTTCAATATTTGTTCTCCAATATCGGTTTTTGAATATCGGTTCTAATATCGGATTCAATATCGGTTTTTCAAAATCGATTTTTCAATATCGGTTTTTCAATATCGGTTCTAATATCGGTTTTGCAATATCAGTTTTTCGATATAAGTTTTTCGATATAGGTTTTTCAATATCGGTTTTTCCATATCGGTTCTAATATCGGTTTCAATATCAGTTTTTCAATATCGGTTTTTCAATATCGATTCTAATATCGGTTTCAATATCGGTTTTTCAATATCGGTTTTTCAATATCGGTTTTTCAATATCAGTTTTTCAATATTTGTTCTCCAATATCGGTTTTTCAATATCGGTTCTAATATCCGATTCAATATCGGTTTTTCAATATCGGTTTTTCAATATCAGTTTTTCGATATCAGTTTTTCAATATTTGTTCTCCAATATCGGTTTTTGAATATCGGTTCTAATATCGGATTCAATATCGGTTTTTCAATATCGGTTTTTCAATATCGGTTTTTCAATATCGGTTTTTCAATATCAGTTTTTCAATATTTGTTCTCCAATATCGGTTTTTGAATATCGGTTCTAATATCGGATTCAATATCGGTTTTTCAATATCGGTTTTTCAATATCAGTTTTTCGATATCAGTTTTTCAATATTTGTTTTTCAATATTTGCTTTACAATATCGGTTTTTCAATATGGGTTTAGAACAATATCGGTTTTGCAATATCAGTTTCTCAATATCAGTTTTTCGATATCAGTTTTTCAATATTTGTTTTTCAATATCGGTTTTTCAATATCGGTTCTAATATCGGTTTCAATATCGGTTTTGCAATATCAGTTTTTCGATATAAGTTTTTCAATATCGCTTTTTCAATATTTGTTTTTCAATATCGGTTTTTTCAATATCAGTTTTTCAATATTTGTTCTCCAATATCGGTTTTTGAATATCGGTTCTAATATCGGATTCAATATCGGTTTTTCAATATCGATTTTTCAATATCGGTTTTTCAATATCGGTTCTAATATCGGTTTCAATATCGGTTTTGCAATATCAGTTTTTCGATATAAGTTTTTCGATATAGGTTTTTCAATATCGGTTCTAATATCGGTTTCAATATCAGTTTTTCAATATCGGTTTTTCAATATCAGTTCTAATATCGGTTTCAATATCGGTTTTTCAATATCGGTTTTTCAATATCGGTTTTTCAATATCAGTTTTTCAATATTTGTTCTCCAATATCGGTTTTTGAATATCGGTTCTAATATCGGATTCAATATCGGTTTTTCAATATCGGTTTTTCAATATCAGTTTTTCGATATCAGTTTTTCAATATTTGTTCTCCAATATCGGTTTTTCAATATCGGTTCTAATATCGGTTTCAATATCGGTTTTTCAATATCGGTTTTTCGATATCAGTTTTTCTATATTTGTTCTCCAATATCGGTTTTTCAATATCGGTTCTAATATCGGTTTCAATATCGGTTTTGCAATATCAGTTTTTCGATATAAGTTTTTCAATATCGGTTTTTCAATATCGGTTTTTCAATATCGGTTTTTCAATATTTGTTTTTCAATATCGGTTTTTTCAATATCAGTTTTTCAATATTTGTTCTCCAATATCGGTTTTTGAATATCGGTTCTAATATCGGATTCAATATCGGTTTTTCAATATCGATTTTTCAATATCGGTTCTAATATCGGTTTCAATATCGGTTTTGCAATATCAGTTTTTCGATATAAGTTTTTCGATATAGGTTTTGCAATATCGGTTTTTCAATATCAGTTTTTCGATATAGGTTTTTCAGTATCGGTTTTTCAATATCGGTTTTTCAATATCAGTTTTTCAATATTTGGTTTTCAATATCGGTTTTTCAATATCGGTTCTAATATCGGTTTCAATATCGGTTTTTCAATATCGGTTTTTCAATATCGGTTTTTCAATATCAGTTTTTCAATATTTGTTCTCCAATATCGGTTTTTGAATATCGGTTCTAATATCGGATTCAATATCGGTTTTTCAATATCAGTTTTTCGATATCAGTTTATCAATATTTGTTTTTCAATATCGGTTTTTTCAATATCAGTTTTTCAATATTTGTTCTCCAATATCGGTTTTTGAATATCGGTTCTAATATCGGATTCAATATCGGTTTTTCAAAATCGATTTTTCAATATCGGTTTTTCAATATCGGATTCAATATCGGTTTTTCAATATCGATTTTTCAATATCGGTTTTTCAATATCGGTTCTAATATCGGTTTCAATATCGGTTTTGCAATATCAGTTTTTCGATATAAGTTTTTCGATATAGGTTTTTCAATATCGGTTTTTCAATATCGGTTCTAATATCGGTTTCAATATCAGTTTTTCAATATCGGTTTTTCAATATCGGTTCTAATATCGGTTTCAATATCGGTTTTTCAATATCGGTTTTTCAATATCGGTTTTTCAATATCAGTTTTTCAATATTTGTTCTCCAATATCGGTTTTTGAATATCGGTTCTAATATCGGATTCAATATCGGTTTTTCAATATTTGTTCTCCAATATCGGTTTTTGAATATCGGTTCTAATATCGGTTTCAATATCGGTTTTTCAATATCGGTTTTTCAATATCAGTTTTTCGATATCAGTTTTTCAATATTTGCTTTACAATATCGGTTTTTCAATATCGGTTTAGAACAATATAGGTTTTGCAATATCAGTTTCTCAATATCAGTTTTTCGATATCAGTTTTTCAATATTTGTTTTTCAATATCGGTTTTTCAATATCGGTTCTAATATCCGATTCAATATCGGTTTTTCAATATCGGTTTTTCAATATCAGTTTTTCGATATCAGTTTTTCAATATTTGTTCTCCAATATCGGTTTTTGAATATCGGTT
Source organism: Andrena cerasifolii (assembly GCF_050908995.1). Classification (NCBI taxonomy): domain Eukaryota; kingdom Metazoa; phylum Arthropoda; class Insecta; order Hymenoptera; family Andrenidae; genus Andrena; species Andrena cerasifolii. The sequence continues at coordinate 47,519 of NW_027484995.1, forward strand.
CTAATATCGGATTCAATATCGGTTTTTCAATATCGGTTTTTCAATATCGGTTTTTCAATATCGGTTTTTCAATATCAGTTTTTCAATATTTGTTCTCCAATATCGGTTTTTGAATATCGGTTCTAATATCGGATTCAATATCGGTTTTTCAATATCGGTTTTTCAATATCAGTTTTTCGATATCAGTTTTTCAATATTTGTTTTTCAATATCGGTTTTTCAATATCGGTTCTAATATCGGTTTCAATATCGGTTTTTCAATATCAGTTTTTCGATATCAGTTTTTCAATATTTGCTTTACAATATCGGTTTTTCAATATCCGTTCTAATATCGGATTCAATATCGGTTTTTCAATATCAGTTTTTCGATATAGGTTTTTCAGTATCGGTTTTTCAATATCGGTTTTTCAATATCAGTTTTTCAATATTTGGTTTTCAATATCGGTTTTTGAATATCGGTTCTAATATCGGATTCAGTATCGGTTTTTCAAAATCGATTTTTCAATATCGGTTCTAATATCGGTTTCAATATCGGTTTTGCAATATCAGTTTTTCGATATAAGTTTTTCAATATCGGTTTTTCAATATTTGTTTTTCAATATCGGTTTTTTCAATATCAGTTTTTCAATATTTGTTCTCCAATATCGGTTTTTGAATATCGGTTCTAATATCGGATTCAATATCGGTTTTTCAAAATCGATTTTTCAATATCGGTTTTTCAATATCGGTTCTAATATCGGTTTTGCAATATCAGTTTTTCGATATAAGTTTTTCGATATAGGTTTTTCAATATCGGTTTTTCAATATCGGTTCTAATATCGGTTTCAATATCAGTTTTTCAATATCGGTTTTTCAATATCGATTCTAATATCGGTTTCAATATCGGTTTTTCAATATCGGTTTTTCAATATCGGTTTTTCAATATCGGTTTTTCAATATCAGTTTTTCAATATTTGTTCTCCAATATCGGTTTTTGAATATCGGTTCTAATATCCGATTCAATATCGGTTTTTCAATATCGGTTTTTCAATATCAGTTTTTCGATATCAGTTTTTCAATATTTGTTCTCCAATATCGGTTTTTGAATATCGGTTCTAATATCGGATTCAATATCGGTTTTTCAATATCGGTTTTTCAATATCGGTTTTTCAATATCGGTTTTTCAATATCAGTTTTTCAATATTTGTTCTCCAATATCGGTTTTTGAATATCGGTTCTAATATCGGATTCAATATCGGTTTTTCAATATCGATTCTAATATCGGTTTCAATATCGGTTTTTCAATATCGGTTTTTCAATATCGGTTTTTCAATATCGGTTTTTCAATATCAGTTTTTCAATATTTGTTCTCCAATATCGGTTTTTGAATATCGGTTCTAATATCCGATTCAATATCGGTTTTTCAATATCGGTTTTTCAATATCAGTTTTTCGATATGAGTTTTTCAATATTTGTTCTCCAATATCGGTTTTTGAATATCGGTTCTAATATCGGATTCAATATCGGTTTTTCAATATCGGTTTTTCAATATCGGTTTTTCAATATCGGTTTTTCAATATCAGTTTTTCAATATTTGTTCTCCAATATCGGTTTTTGAATATCGGTTCTAATATCGGATTCAATATCGGTTTTTCAATATCGGTTTTTCAATATCAGTTTTTCGATATCAGTTTTTCAATATTTGTTTTTCAATATTTGCTTTACAATATCGGTTTTTCAATATGGGTTTAGAACAATATCGGTTTTGCAATATCAGTTTCTCAATATCAGTTTTTCGATATCAGTTTTTCAATATTTGTTTTTCAATATCGGTTTTTCAATATCGGTTCTAATATCGGTTTCAATATCGGTTTTGCAATATCAGTTTTTCGATATAAGTTTTTCAATATCGCTTTTTCAATATTTGTTTTTCAATATCGGTTTTTTCAATATCAGTTTTTCAATATTTGTTCTCCAATATCGGTTTTTGAATATCGGTTCTAATATCGGATTCAATATCGGTTTTTCAATATCGATTTTTCAATATCGGTTTTTCAATATCGGTTCTAATATCGGTTTCAATATCGGTTTTGCAATATCAGTTTTTCGATATAAGTTTTTCGATATAGGTTTTTCAATATCGGTTCTAATATCGGTTTCAATATCAGTTTTTCAATATCGGTTTTTCAATATCAGTTCTAATATCGGTTTCAATATCGGTTTTTCAATATCGGTTTTTCAATATCGGTTTTTCAATATCAGTTTTTCAATATTTGTTCTCCAATATCGGTTTTTGAATATCGGTTCTAATATCGGATTCAATATCGGTTTTTCAATATCGGTTTTTCAATATCAGTTTTTCGATATCAGTTTTTCAATATTTGTTCTCCAATATCGGTTCTAATATCGGTTTCAATATCGGTTTTTCAATATCGGTTTTTCGATATCAGTTTTTCTATATTTGTTCTCCAATATCGGTTTTTCAATATCGGTTCTAATATCGGTTTCAATATCGGTTTTGCAATATCAGTTTTTCGATATAAGTTTTTCAATATCGGTTTTTCAATATCGGTTTTTCAATATCGGTTTTTCAATATTTGTTTTTCAATATCGGTTTTTTCAATATCAGTTTTTCAATATTTGTTCTCCAATATCGGTTTTTGAATATCGGTTCTAATATCGGATTCAATATCGGTTTTTCAATATCGATTTTTCAATATCGGTTCTAATATCGGTTTCAATATCGGTTTTGCAATATCAGTTTTTCGATATAAGTTTTTCGATATAGGTTTTGCAATATCGGTTTTTCAATATCAGTTTTTCGATATAGGTTTTTCAGTATCGGTTTTTCAATATCGGTTTTTCAATATCAGTTTTTCAATATTTGGTTTTCAATATCGGTTTTTGAATATCGGTTCTAATATCGGTTTCAATATCGGTTTTTCAATATCGGTTTTTCAATATCGGTTTTTCAATATCAGTTTTTCAATATTTGTTCTCCAATATCGGTTTTTGAATATCGGTTCTAATATCGGATTCAATATCGGTTTTTCAATATCGGTTTTTCAATATCAGTTTTTCGATATCAGTTTTTCAATATTTGTTTTTCAATATCGGTTTTTTCAATATCAGTTTTTCAATATTTGTTCTCCAATATCGGTTTTTGAATATCGGTTCTAATATCGGATTCAATATCGGTTTTTCAAAATCGATATTTCAATATCGGTTTTTCAATATCGGATTCAATATCGGTTTTTCAATATCGATTTTTCAATATCGGTTTCAATATCGGTTTTTCAATATCAGTTTTTCGATATCAGTTTTTCTATATTTGTTCTCCAATATCGGTTTTTCAATATCCGTTCTAATATCGGATTCAATATCGGTTTTTCAATATCAGTTTTTCGATATAGGTTTTTCAATATCGGTTTTTCAATATCGGTTTTTCAATATCAGTTTTTCAATATTTGTTCTCCAATATCGGTTTTTGAATATCGGTTCTAATATCGGATTCAATATCGGTTTTTCAATATCGGTTTTTCAATATCAGTTTTTCGATATCAGTTTTTCAATATTTGTTTTTCAATATCGGTTTTTTCAATATCAGTTTTTCAATATTTGTTCTCCAATATCGGTTTTTGAATATCGGTTCTAATATCGGATTCAATATCGGTTTTTCAAAATCGATTTTTCAATATCGGTTTTTCAATATCGGTTCTAATATCGGTTTTGCAATATCAGTTTTTCGATATAAGTTTTTCGATATAGGTTTTTCAATATCGGTTTTTCCATATCGGTTCTAATATCGGTTTCAATATCAGTTTTTCAATATCGGTTTTTCAATATCGATTCTAATATCGGTTTCAATATCGGTTTTTCAATATCGGTTTTTCAATATCGGTTTTTCAATATCAGTTTTTCAATATTTGTTCTCCAATATCGGTTTTTGAATATCGGTTCTAATATCCGATTCAATATCGGTTTTTCAATATCGGTTTTTCAATATCAGTTTTTCGATATCAGTTTTTCAATATTTGTTCTCCAATATCGGTTTTTGAATATCGGTTCTAATATCGGATTCAATATCGGTTTTTCAATATCGGTTTTTCAATATCGGTTTTTCAATATCGGTTTTTCAATATCAGTTTTTCAATATTTGTTCTCCAATATCGGTTTTTGAATATCGGTTCTAATATCGGATTCAATATCGGTTTTTCAATATCGGTTTTTCAATATCAGTTTTTCGATATCAGTTTTTCAATATTTGTTTTTCAATATTTGCTTTACAATATCGGTTTTTCAATATGGGTTTAGAACAATATCGGTTTTGCAATATCAGTTTCTCAATATCAGTTTTTCGATATCAGTTTTTCAATATTTGTTTTTCAATATCGGTTTTTCAATATCGGTTCTAATATCGGTTTCAATATCGGTTTTGCAATATCAGTTTTTCGATATAAGTTTTTCAATATCGCTTTTTCAATATTTGTTTTTCAATATCGGTTTTTTCAATATCAGTTTTTCAATATTTGTTCTCCAATATCGGTTTTTGAATATCGGTTCTAATATCGGATTCAATATCGGTTTTTCAATATCGATTTTTCAATATCGGTTTTTCAATATCGGTTCTAATATCGGTTTCAATATCGGTTTTGCAATATCAGTTTTTCGATATAAGTTTTTCGATATAGGTTTTTCAATATCGGTTCTAATATCGGTTTCAATATCAGTTTTTCAATATCGGTTTTTCAATATCAGTTCTAATATCGGTTTCAATATCGGTTTTTCAATATCGGTTTTTCAATATCGGTTTTTCAATATCAGTTTTTCAATATTTGTTCTCCAATATCGGTTTTTGAATATCGGTTCTAATATCGGATTCAATATCGGTTTTTCAATATCGGTTTTTCAATATCAGTTTTTCGATATCAGTTTTTCAATATTTGTTCTCCAATATCGGTTTTTCAATATCGGTTCTAATATCGGTTTCAATATCGGTTTTTCAATATCGGTTTTTCGATATCAGTTTTTCTATATTTGTTCTCCAATATCGGTTTTTCAATATCGGTTCTAATATCGGTTTCAATATCGGTTTTGCAATATCAGTTTTTCGATATAAGTTTTTCAATATCGGTTTTTCAATATCGGTTTTTCAATATCGGTTTTTCAATATTTGTTTTTCAATATCGGTTTTTTCAATATCAGTTTTTCAATATTTGTTCTCCAATATCGGTTTTTGAATATCGGTTCTAATATCGGATTCAATATCGGTTTTTCAATATCGATTTTTCAATATCGGTTCTAATATCGGTTTCAATATCGGTTTTGCAATATCAGTTTTTCGATATAAGTTTTTCGATATAGGTTTTGCAATATCGGTTTTTCAATATCAGTTTTTCGATATAGGTTTTTCAGTATCGGTTTTTCAATATCGGTTTTTCAATATCAGTTTTTCAATATTTGGTTTTCAATATCGGTTTTTCAATATCGGTTCTAATATCGGTTTCAATATCGGTTTTTCAATATCGGTTTTTCAATATCGGTTTTTCAATATCAGTTTTTCAATATTTGTTCTCCAATATCGGTTTTTGAATATCGGTTCTAATATCCGATTCAATATCGGTTTTTCAATATCGGTTTTTCAATATCAGTTTTTCGATATCAGTTTTTCAATATTTGTTCTCCAATATCGGTTTTTGAATATCGGTTCTAATATCGGATTCAATATCGGTTTTTCAATATCGGTTTTTCAATATCGGTTTTTCAATATCGGTTTTTCAATATCAGTTTTTCAATATTTGTTCTCCAATATCGGTTTTTGAATATCGGTTCTAATATCGGATTCAATATCGGTTTTTCAATATCGGTTTTTCAATATCAGTTTTTCGATATCAGTTTTTCAATATTTGTTTTTCAATATTTGCTTTACAATATCGGTTTTTCAATATGGGTTTAGAACAATATCGGTTTTGCAATATCAGTTTCTCAATATCAGTTTTTCGATATCAGTTTTTCAATATTTGTTTTTCAATATCGGTTTTTCAATATCGGTTCTAATATCGGTTTCAATATCGGTTTTGCAATATCAGTTTTTCGATATAAGTTTTTCAATATCGCTTTTTCAATATTTGTTTTTCAATATCGGTTTTTTCAATATCAGTTTTTCAATATTTGTTCTCCAATATCGGTTTTTGAATATCGGTTCTAATATCGGATTCAATATCGGTTTTTCAATATCGATTTTTCAATATCGGTTTTTCAATATCGGTTCTAATATCGGTTTCAATATCGGTTTTGCAATATCAGTTTTTCGATATAAGTTTTTCGATACAGGTTTTTCAATATCGGTTCTAATATCGGTTTCAATATCAGTTTTTCAATATCGGTTTTTCAATATCAGTTCTAATATCGGTTTCAATATCGGTTTTTCAATATCGGTTTTTCAATATCGGTTTTTCAATATCAGTTTTTCAATATTTGTTCTCCAATATCGGTTTTTGAATATCGGTTCTAATATCGGATTCAATATCGGTTTTTCAATATCGGTTTTTCAATATCAGTTTTTCGATATCAGTTTTTCAATATTTGTTCTCCAATATCGGTTCTAATATCGGTTTCAATATCGGTTTTTCAATATCGGTTTTTCGATATCAGTTTTTCTATATTTGTTCTCCAATATCGGTTTTTCAATATCGGTTCTAATATCGGTTTCAATATCGGTTTTGCAATATCAGTTTTTCGATATAAGTTTTTCAATATCGGTTTTTCAATATCGGTTTTTCAATATCGGTTTTTCAATATTTGTTTTTCAATATCGGTTTTTTCAATATCAGTTTTTCAATATTTGTTCTCCAATATCGGTTTTTGAATATCGGTTCTAATATCGGATTCAATATCGGTTTTTCAATATCGATTTTTCAATATCGGTTCTAATATCGGTTTCAATATCGGTTTTGCAATATCAGTTTTTCGATATAAGTTTTTCGATATAGGTTTTGCAATATCGGTTTTTCAATATCAGTTTTTCGATATAGGTTTTTCAGTATCGGTTTTTCAATATCGGTTTTTCAATATCAGTTTTTCAATATTTGGTTTTCAATATCGGTTTTTGAATATCGGTTCTAATATCGGTTTCAATATCGGTTTTTCAATATCGGTTTTTCAATATCGGTTTTTCAATATCAGTTTTTCAATATTTGTTCTCCAATATCGGTTTTTGAATATCGGTTCTAATATCGGATTCAATATCGGTTTTTCAATATCGGTTTTTCAATATCAGTTTTTCGATATCAGTTTTTCAATATTTGTTTTTCAATATCGGTTTTTTCAATATCAGTTTTTCAATATTTGTTCTCCAATATCGGTTTTTGAATATCGGTTCTAATATCGGATTCAATATCGGTTTTTCAAAATCGATTTTTCAATATCGGTTTTTCAATATCGGATTCAATATCGGTTTTTCAATATCGATTTTTCAATATCGGTTTTTCAATATCGGTTCTAATATCGGTTTCAATATCGGTTTTGCAATATCAGTTTTTCGATATAAGTTTTTCGATATAGGTTTTTCAATATCGGTTTTTCAATATCGGTTCTAATATCGGTTTCAATATCAGTTTTTCAATATCGGTTTTTCAATATCGGTTCTAATATCGGTTTCAATATCGGTTTTTCAATATCGGTTTTTCAATATCGGTTTTTCAATATCAGTTTTTCAATATTTGTTCTCCAATATCGGTTTTTGAATATCGGTTCTAATATCGGATTCAATATCGGTTTTTCAATATTTGTTCTCCAATATCGGTTTTTGAATATCGGTTCTAATATCGGTTTCAATATCGGTTTTTCAATATCGGTTTTTCAATATCAGTTTTTCGATATCAGTTTTTCAATATTTGCTTTACAATATCGGTTTTTCAATATCGGTTTAGAACAATATAGGTTTTGCAATATCAGTTTCTCAATATCAGTTTTTCGATATCAGTTTTTCAATATTTGTTTTTCAATATCGGTTTTTCAATATCGGTTCTAACATCGGTTTCAATATCGGTTTTGCAATATCAGTTTTTCGATATAGGTTTTTCAATATCGGTTTTTCAATATCAGTTTTTCAATATTTGTTTTTCAATATCGGTTTTTCAATATCGGTTCTAATATCGGTTTCAATATCGGTTTTTCAATATCAGTTTTTCGATATCAGTTTTTCAATATTTGCTTTACAATATCGGTTTTTCAATATCCGTTCTAATATCGGATTCAATATCGGTTTTTCAATATCAGTTTTTCGATATAGGTTTTTCAGTATCGGTTTTTCAATATCGGTTTTTCAATATCAGTTTTTCAATATTTGGTTTTCAATATCGGTTTTTGAATATCGGTTCTAATATCGGATTCAATATCGGTTTTTCAAAATCGATTTTTCAATATCGGTTCTAATATCGGTTTCAATATCGGTTTTGCAATATCAGTTTTTCGATATAAGTTTTTCAATATCGGTTTTTCAATATTTGTTTTTCAATATCGGTTTTTTCAATATCAGTTTTTCAATATTTGTTCTCCAATATCGGTTTTTGAATATCGGTTCTAATATCGGATTCAATATCGGTTTTTCAAAATCGATTTTTCAATATCGGTTTTTCAATATCGGTTCTAATATCGGTTTTGCAATATCAGTTTTTCGATATAAGTTTTTCGATATAGGTTTTTCAATATCGGTTTTTCAATATCGGTTCTAATATCGGTTTCAATATCAGTTTTTCAATATCGGTTTTTCAATATCGATTCTAATATCGGTTTCAATATCGGTTTTTCAATATCGGTTTTTCAATATCGGTTTTTCAATATCGGTTTTTCAATATCAGTTTTTCAATATTTGTTCTCCAATATCGGTTTTTGAATATCGGTTCTAATATCGGATTCAATATCGGTTTTTCAATATCGGTTTTTCAATATCAGTTTTTCGATATCAGTTTTTCAATATTTGTTCACCAATATCGGTTTTTCAATATCGGTTCTAATATCGGTTTCAATATCGGTTTTTCAATATCAGTTTTTCGATATCAGTTTTTCTATATTTGTTCTCCAATATCGGTTTTTCAATATCCGTTCTAATATCGGATTCAATATCGGTTTTTCAATATCAGTTTTTCGATATAGGTTTTTCAATATCGGTTTTTCAATATCGGTTTTTCAATATCAGTTTTTCAATATTTGTTCTCCAATATCGGTTTTTGAATATCGGTTCTAATATCGGATTCAATATCGGTTTTTCAATATCGGTTTTTCAATATCAGTTTTTCGATATCAGTTTTTCAATATTTGTTTTTCAATATCGGTTTTTTCAATATCAGTTTTTCAATATTTGTTCTCCAATATCGGTTTTTGAATATCGGTTCTAATATCGGATTCAATATCGGTTTTTCAAAATCGATTTTTCAATATCGGTTTTTCAATATCGGTTCTAATATCGGTTGTGCAATATCAGTTTTTCGATATAAGTTTTTCGATATAGGTTTTTCAATATCGGTTTTTCCATATCGGTTCTAATATCGGTTTCAATATCAGTTTTTCAATATCGGTTTTTCAATATCGATTCTAATATCGGTTTCAATATCGGTTTTTCAATATCGGTTTTTCAATATCGGTTTTTCAATATCAGTTTTTCAATATTTGTTCTCCAATATCGGTTTTTGAATATCGGTTCTAATATCCGATTCAATATCGGTTTTTCAATATCGGTTTTTCAATATCAGTTTTTCGATATCAGTTTTTCAATATTTGTTCTCCAATATCGGTTTTTGAATATCGGTTCTAATATCGGATTCAATATCGGTTTTTCAATATCGGTTTTTCAATATCGGTTTTTCAATATCGGTTTTTCAATATCAGTTTTTCAATATTTGTTCTCCAATATCGGTTTTTGAATATCGGTTCTAATATCGGATTCAATATCGGTTTTTCAATATCGGTTTTTCAATATCAGTTTTTCGATATCAGTTTTTCAATATTTGTTTTTCAATATTTGCTTTACAATATCGGTTTTTCAATATGGGTTTAGAACAATATCGGTTTTGCAATATCAGTTTCTCAATATCAGTTTTTCGATATCAGTTTTTCAATATTTGTTTTTCAATATCGGTTTTTCAATATCGGTTCTAATATCGGTTTCAATATCGGTTTTGCAATATCAGTTTTTCGATATAAGTTTTTCAATATCGCTTTTTCAATATTTGTTTTTCAATATCGGTTTTTTCAATATCAGTTTTTCAATATTTGTTCTCCAATATCGGTTTTTGAATATCGGTTCTAATATCGGATTCAATATCGGTTTTTCAATATCGATTTTTCAATATCGGTTTTTCAATATCGGTTCTAATATCGGTTTCAATATCGGTTTTGCAATATCAGTTTTTCGATATAAGTTTTTCGATATAGGTTTTTCAATATCGGTTCTAATATCGGTTTCAATATCAGTTTTTCAATATCGGTTTTTCAATATCAGTTCTAATATCGGTTTCAATATCGGTTTTTCAATATCGGTTTTTCAATATCGGTTTTTCAATATCAGTTTTTCAATATTTGTTCTCCAATATCGGTTTTTGAATATCGGTTCTAATATCGGATTCAATATCGGTTTTTCAATATCGGTTTTTCAATATCAGTTTTTCGATATCAGTTTTTCAATATTTGTTCTCCAATATCGGTTTTTCAATATCGGTTCTAATATCGGTTTCAATATCGGTTTTTCAATATCGGTTTTTCGATATCAGTTTTTCTATATTTGTTCTCCAATATCGGTTTTTCAATATCGGTTCTAATATCGGTTTCAATATCGGTTTTGCAATATCAGTTTTTCGATATAAGTTTTTCAATATCGGTTTTTCAATATCGGTTTTTCAATATCGGTTTTTCAATATTTGTTTTTCAATATCGGTTTTTTCAATATCAGTTTTTCAATATTTGTTCTCCAATATCGGTTTTTGAATATCGGTTCTAATATCGGATTCAATATCGGTTTTTCAATATCGATTTTTCAATATCGGTTCTAATATCGGTTTCAATATCGGTTTTGCAATATCAGTTTTTCGATATAAGTTTTTCGATATAGGTTTTGCAATATCGGTTTTTCAATATCAGTTTTTCGATATAGGTTTTTCAGTATCGGTTTTTCAATATCGGTTTTTCAATATCAGTTTTTCAATATTTGGTTTTCAATATCGGTTTTTCAATATCGGTTCTAATATCGGTTTCAATATCGGTTTTTCAATATCGGTTTTTCAATATCGGTTTTTCAATATCAGTTTTTCAATATTTGTTCTCCAATATCGGTTTTTGAATATCGGTTCTAATATCGGATTCAATATCGGTTTTTCAATATCAGTTTTTCGATATCAGTTTATCAATATTTGTTTTTCAATATCGGTTTTTTCAATATCAGTTTTTCAATATTTGTTCTCCAATATCGGTTTTTGAATATCGGTTCTAATATCGGATTCAATATCGGTTTTTCAAAATCGATTTTTCAATATCGGTTTTTCAATATCGGATTCAATATCGGTTTTTCAATATCGATTTTTCAATATCGGTTTTTCAATATCGGTTCTAATATCGGTTTCAATATCGGTTTTGCAATATCAGTTTTTCGATATAAGTTTTTCGATATAGGTTTTTCAATATCGGTTTTTCAATATCGGTTCTAATATCGGTTTCAATATCAGTTTTTCAATATCGGTTTTTCAATATCGGTTCTAATATCGGTTTCAATATCGGTTTTTCAATATCGGTTTTTCAATATCGGTTTTTCAATATCAGTTTTTCAATATTTGTTCTCCAATATCGGTTTTTGAATATCGGTTCTAATATCGGATTCAATATCGGTTTTTCAATATTTGTTCTCCAATATCGGTTTTTGAATATCGGTTCTAATATCGGTTTCAATATCGGTTTTTCAATATCGGTTTTTCAATATCAGTTTTTCGATATCAGTTTTTCAATATTTGCTTTACAATATCGGTTTTTCAATATCGGTTTAGAACAATATAGGTTTTGCAATATCAGTTTCTCAATATCAGTTTTTCGATATCAGTTTTTCAATATTTGTTTTTCAATATCGGTTTTTCAATATCGGTTCTAACATCGGTTTCAATATCGGTTTTGCAATATCAGTTTTTCGATATAGGTTTTTCAATATCGGTTTTTCAATATCAGTTTTTCAATATTTGTTTTTCAATATCGGTTTTTCAATATCGGTTCTAATATCGGTTTCAATATCGGTTTTTCAATATCAGTTTTTCGATATCAGTTTTTCAATATTTGCTTTACAATATCGGTTTTTCAATATCCGTTCTAATATCGGATTCAATATCGGTTTTTCAATATCAGTTTTTCGATATAGGTTTTTCAGTATCGGTTTTTCAATATCGGTTTTTCAATATCAGTTTTTCAATATTTGGTTTTCAATATCGGTTTTTGAATATCGGTTCTAATATCGGATTCAGTATCGGTTTTTCAAAATCGATTTTTCAATATCGGTTCTAATATCGGTTTCAATATCGGTTTTGCAATATCAGTTTTTCGATATAAGTTTTTCAATATCGGTTTTTCAATATTTGTTTTTCAATATCGGTTTTTTCAATATCAGTTTTTCAATATTTGTTCTCCAATATCGGTTTTTGAATATCGGTTCTAATATCGGATTCAATATCGGTTTTTCAAAATCGATTTTTCAATATCGGTTTTTCAATATCGGTTCTAATATCGGTTTTGCAATATCAGTTTTTCGATATAAGTTTTTCGATATAGGTTTTTCAATATCGGTTTTTCAATATCGGTTCTAATATCGGTTTCAATATCAGTTTTTCAATATCGGTTTTTCAATATCGATTCTAATATCGGTTTCAATATCGGTTTTTCAATATCGGTTTTTCAATATCGGTTTTTCAATATCGGTTTTTCAATATCAGTTTTTCAATATTTGTTCTCCAATATCGGTTTTTGAATATCGGTTCTAATATCGGATTCAATATCGGTTTTTCAATATCGGTTTTTCAATATCAGTTTTTCGATATCAGTTTTTCAATATTTGTTCACCAATATCGGTTTTTCAATAGCGGTTCTAATATCGGTTTCAATATCGGTTTTTCAATATCAGTTTTTCGATATCAGTTTTTCTATATTTGTTCTCCAATATCGGTTTTTCAATATCGGTTCTAATATCGGTTTCAATATCGGTTTTGCAATATCAGTTTTTCGATATAAGTTTTTCAATATCGGTTTTTCAATATCGGTTTTTCAATATCGGTTTTTCAATATTGGTTTTTCAATATCGGTTTTTTTCAATATCAGTTTTTCAATATTTGTTCTCCAATATCGGTTTTTGAATATCGGTTCTAATATCGGATTCAATATCGGTTTTTCAATATCGATTTTTCAATATCGGTTCTAATATCGGTTTCAATATCAGTTTTTCAATATCGGTTTTTCAATATCGGTTCTAATATCGGTTTCAATATCGGTTTTTCAATATCAGTTTTTCGATATCAGTTTTTCAATATTTGTTTTTCAATATCGGTTCTAATATCGGTTTCAATATCGGTTTTTCAATATCGGTTTTTCAATATCAGTTTTTCGATATCAGTTTTTCAATATTTGCTTTACAATATCGGTTTTTCAATATCGGTTTAGAACAATATCGGTTTTGCAATATCAGTTTCTCAATATCAGTTTTTCGATATCAGTTTTTCAATATTTGTTTTTCAATATCGGTTTTTCAATATCGGTTCTAACATCGGTTTCAATATCGGTTTTGCAATATCAGTTTTTCGATATAGGTTTTTCAATATCGGTTTTTCAATATCAGTTTTTCAATATTTGTTTTTCAATATCGGTTTTTCAATATCGGTTCTAATATCGGTTTCAATATCGGTTTTTCAATATCAGTTTTTCGATATCAGTTTTTCAATATTTGCTTTACAATATCGGTTTTTCAATATCCGTTCTAATATCGGATTCAATATCGGTTTTTCAATATCAGTTTTTCGATATAGGTTTTTCAGTATCGGTTTTTCAATATCGGTTTTTCAATATCAGTTTTTCAATATTTGGTTTTCAATATCGGTTTTTGAATATCGGTTCTAATATCGGTTTCAATATCGGTTTTTCAATATCGGTTTTTCAATATCGGTTTTTCAATATCAGTTTTTCAATATTTGTTCTCCAATATCGGTTTTTGAATATCGGTTCTAATATCGGATTCAATATCGGTTTTTCAATATCGGTTTTGCAATATCAGTTTTTCGATATAGGTTTTTCAATATCGGTTTTTCAATATCAGTTTTTCAATATTTGTTTTTCAATATCGGTTTTTCAATATCGGTTCTAATATCGGTTTCAATATCGGTTTTTCAATATCAGTTTTTCGATATCAGTTTTTCAATATTTGCTTTACAATATCGGTTTTTCAATATCCGTTCTAATATCGGATTCAATATCGGTTTTTCAATATCAGTTTTTCAATATTTGTTTTTCAATATCGGTTTTTTCAATATCAGTTTTTCAATATTTGTTCTCCAATATCGGTTTTTGAATATCGGTTCTAATATCGGATTCAATATCGGTTTTTCAAAATCGATTTTTCAATATCGGTTTTTCAATATCGGTTCTAATATCGGTTTTGCAATATCAGTTTTTCGATATAAGTTTTTCGATATAGGTTTTTCAATATCGGTTTTTCCATATCGGTTCTAATATCGGTTTCAATATCAGTTTTTCAATATCGGTTTTTCAATATCGATTCTAATATCGGTTTCAATATCGGTTTTTCAATATCGGTTTTTCAATATCGGTTTTTCAATATCAGTTTTTCAATATTTGTTCTCCAATATCGGTTTTTGAATATCGGTTCTAATATCGGATTCAATATCGGTTTTTCAAAATCGGTTTTTCAATATCAGTTTTTCGATATCAGTTTTTCAATATTTGTTCTCCAATATCGGTTTTTGAATATCGGTTCTAATATCGGATTCAATATCGGTTTTTCAATATCGGTTTTTCACTATCGGTTTTTCAATATCGGTTCTTCAATATCAGTTTTTCAATATTTGTTCTCCAATATCGGTTTTTGAATATCGGTTCTAATATCGGATTCAATATCGGTTTTTCAATATCGGTTTTTCAATATCAGTTTTTCGATATCAGTTTTTCAATATTTGTTTTTCAATATTTGCTTTACAATATCGGTTTTTCAATATGGGTTTAGAACAATATCGGTTTTGCAATATCAGTTTCTCAATATCAGTTTTTCGATATCAGTTTTTCAGTATTTGTTTTTCAATATCGGTTTTTCAATATCGGTTCTAATATCGGTTTCAATATCGGTTTTGCAATATCAGTTTTTCGATATAAGTTTTTCAATATCGGTTTTTCAATATTTGTTTTTCAATATCGGTTTTTTCAATATCAGTTTTTCAATATTTGTTCTCCAATATCGGTTTTTGAATATCGGTTCTAATATCGGATTCAATATCGGTTTTTCAATATCGATTTTTCAATATCGGTTTTTCAATATCGGTTCTAATATCGGTTTCAATATCGGTTTTGCAATATCAGTTTTTCGATATAAGTTTTTCGATATAGGTTTTTCAATATCGGTTCTAATATCGGTTTCAATATCAGTTTTTCAATATCGGTTTTTCAATATCAGTTCTAATATCGGTTTCAATATCGGTTTTTCAATATCGGTTCTAATATCGGTTTCAATATCAGTTTTTCAATATCGGTTTTTCAATATCAGTTCTAATATCGGTTTCAATATCGGTTTTTCAATATCGGTTTTTCAATATCGGTTTTTCGATATCAGTTTTTCTAGATTTGTTCTCCAATATCGGTTTTTCAATATCGGTTCTAATATCGGTTTCAATATCGGTTTTGCAATATCAGTTTTTCGATATAAGTTTTTCAATATCGGTTTTTCAATATCGGTTTTTCAATATCGGTTTTTCAATATTTGTTTTTCAATATCGGTTTTTTCAATATCAGTTTTTCAATATTTGTTCTCCAATATCGGTTTTTGAATATCGTTTCTAATATCGGATTCAATATCGGTTTTTCAATATCGATTTTTCAATATCGGTTCTAATATCGGTTTCAATATCGGTTTTGCAATATCAGTTTTTCGATATAAGTTTTTCGATATAGGTTTTGCAATATCGGTTTTTCAATATCGGTTCTAATATCGGTTTCAATATCAGTTTTTCAATATCGGTTTTTCAATATCGGTTCTAATATCGGTTCTAATATCGGATTCAATATCGGTTTTTCAAAATCGGTTTTTCAATATCAGTTTTTCGATATCAGTTTTTCAATATTTGTTCTCCAATATCGGTTTTTGAATATCGGTTCTAATATCGGATTCAATATCGGTTATTCAATATCGGTTTTTCACTATCGGTTTTTCAATATCGGTTTTGCAATATCAGTTTTTCGATATAAGTTTTTCGATATAGGTTTTTCAATATCGGTTCTAATATCGGTTTCAATATCAGTTTTTCAATATCGGTTTTTCAATATCAGTTCTAATATCGGTTTCAATATCGGTTTTTCAATATCGGTTCTAATATCGGTTTCAATATCAGTTTTTCAATATCGGTTTTTCAATATCAGTTCTAATATCGGTTTCAATATCGGTTTTTCAATATCGGTTTTTCAATATCGGTTTTTCGATATCAGTTTTTCTAGATTTGTTCTCCAATATCGGTTTTTCAATATCGGTTCTAATATCGGTTTCAATATCGGTTTTGCAATATCAGTTTTTCGATATAAGTTTTTCAATATCGGTTTTTCAATATCGGTTTTTCAATATCGGTTTTTCAATATTTGTTTTTCAATATCGGTTTTTTCAATATCAGTTTTTCAATATTTGTTCTCCAATATCGGTTTTTGAATATCGGTTCTAATATCGGATTCAATATCGGTTTTTCAATATCGATTTTTCAATATCGGTTCTAATATCGGTTTCAATATCGGTTTTGCAATATCAGTTTTTCGATATAAGTTTTTCGATATAGGTTTTGCAATATCGGTTTTTCAATATCGGTTCTAATATCGGTTTCAATATCAGTTTTTCAATATCGGTTTTTCAATATCGGTTCTAATATCGGTTTCAATATCGGTTTTTCAATATCGGTTTTTCAATATCGGTTTTTCAATATCGGTTTTTCAATATCAGTTTTTCAATATTTGTTCTCCAATATCGGTTTTTGAATATCGGTTCTAATATCGGATTCAATATCGGTTTTTCAATATCGGTTCTAATATCGGTTTCAATATCAGTTTTTCAATATCGGTTTTTCAATATCGGTTCTAATATCGGTTTCAATATCGGTTTTTCAATATCAGTTTTTCGATATCAGTTTTTCAATATTTGTTTTTCAATATCGGTTTTTCAATATCGGTTCTAATATCGGTTTCAATATCGGTTTTTCAATATCGGTTTTTCAATATCAGTTTTTCGATATCAGTTTTTCAATATTTGCTTTACAATATCGGTTTTTCAATATCGGTTTAGAACAATATCGGTTTTGCAATATCAGTTTCTCAATATCAGTTTTTCGATATCAGTTTTTCAATATTTGTTTTTCAATATCGGTTCTAACATCGGTTTCAATATCGGTTTTGCAATATCAGTTTTTCGATATAGGTTTTTCAATATCGGTTTTTCAATATCAGTTTTTCAATATTTGTTTTTCAATATCGGTTTTTCAATATCGGTTCTAATATCGGTTTCAATATCGGTTTTTCAATATCAGTTTTTCGATATCAGTTTTTCAATATTTGCTTTACAATATCGGTTTTTCAATATCCGTTCTAATATCGGATTCAATATCGGTTTTTCAATATCAGTTTTTCGATATAGGTTTTTCAGTATCGGTTTTTCAATATCGGTTTTTCAATATCAGTTTTTCAATATTTGGTTTTCAATATCGGTTTTTGAATATCGGTTCTAATATCGGTTTCAATATCGGTTTTTCAATATCGGTTTTTCAATATCGGTTTTTCAATATCAGTTTTTCAATATTTGTTCTCCAATATCGGTTTTTGAATATCGGTTCTAATATCGGATTCAATATCGGTTTTTCAATATCGGTTTTTCAATATCAGTTTTTCGATATCAGTTTTTCAATATTTGTTTTTCAATATCGGTTTTTTCAATATCAGTTTTTCAATATTTGTTCTCCAATATCGGTTTTTGAATATCGGTTCTAATATCGGATTCAATATCGGTTTTTCAAAATCGATTTTTCAATATCGGTTTTTCAATATCGGTTCTAATATCGGTTTTGCAATATCAGTTTTTCGATATCAGTTTTTCAATATTTGTTCTCCAATATCGGTTTTTGAATATCGGTTCTAATATCGGATTCAATATCGGTTTTTCAATATCGGTTTTTCAATATCAGTTTTTCGATATCAGTTTTTCAATATTTGTTTTTCAATATTTGCTTTACAATATCGGTTTTTCAATATGGGTTTAGAACAATATCGGTTTTGCAATATCAGTTTCTCAATATCAGTTTTTCGATATCAGTTTTTCAATATTTGTTTTTCAATATCGGTTTTTCAATATCGGTTCTAATATCGGTTTCAATATCGGTTTTGCAATATCAGTTTTTCGATATAAGTTTTTCAATATCGGTTTTTCAATATTTGTTTTTCAATATCGGTTTTTTCAATATCAGTTTTTCAATATTTGATCTCCAATATCGGTTTTTGAATATCGGTTCTAATATCGGATTCAATATCGGTTTTTCAATATCGATTTTTCAATATCGGTTTTTCGATATCAGTTTTTCAATATTTGTTCTCCAATATCGGTTTTTGAATATCGGTTCTAATATCGGATTCAATATCGGTTTTTCAATATCAGTTTTTCGATATCAGTTTTTCAATATTTGTTTTTCAATATCGGTTTTTCAATATCGGTTCTAATATCGGTTTCAATATCGGTTTTTCAATATCGGTTTTACAATATCGGTTCTAATATCGGTTTCAATATCGGTTTTTCAATATCGGTTTTTCAATATCGGTTTTTCAATATCAGTTTTTCGATATTAGTTTTTCAATATTTGCTTTACAATATCGGTTTTTCAATATGGGTTTAGAACAATATCGGTTTTGCAATATCAGTTTCTCAATATCAGTTTTTCGATATCAGTTTTTCAATATTTGTTTTTCAATATCGGTTTTTCAATATCGGTTTTTCAATATCGGTTTTTCAATATCAGTTTTTCAATATTTGTTCTCCAATATCGGTTTTTGAATATCGGTTCTAATATCGGATTCAATATCGGTTTTTCAATATCGGTTTTTCAATATCAGTTTTTCGATATCAGTTTTTCAATATTTGTTTTTCAATATTTGCTTTACAATATCGGTTTTTCAATATGGGTTTAGAACAATATCGGTTTTGCAATATCAGTTTCTCAATATCAGTTTTTCGATATCAGTTTTTCAATATTTGTTTTTCAATATCGGTTTTTCAATATCGGTTCTAATATCGGTTTCAATATCGGTTTTGCAATATCAGTTTTTCGATATAAGTTTTTCAATATCGGTTTTTCAATATTTGTTTTTCAATATCGGTTTTTTCAATATCAGTTTTTCAATATTTGTTCTCCAATATCGGTTTTTGAATATCGGTTCTAATATCGGATTAAATATCGGTTTTTCAATATCGATTTTTCAATATCGGTTTTTCAACATCGGTTCTAATATCGGTTCCAATATCGGTTTTGCAATATCAGTTTTTCGATATAAGTTTTTCGATATAGGTTTTTCAATATCGGTTTTTCAATATCGGTTCTAATATCGGTTTCAATATCAGTTTTTCAATATCGGTTTTTCAATATCGGTTCTAATATCGGTTTCAATATCGGTTTTTCAATATCGGTTTTTCAATATCGGTTTTTCAATATCAGTTTTTCAATATTTGTTCTCCAATATCGGTTTTTGAATATCGGTTCTAATATCGGATTCAATATCGGTTTTTCAATATCGGTTTTTCAATATCAGTTTTTCGATATCAGTTTTTCAATATTTGTTTTTCAATATCGGTTCTAATATCGGTTTCAATATCGGTTTTTCAATATCGGTTTTTCAATATCGGTTCTAATATCGGTTTCAATATCGGTTTTTCAATTTCGGTTTTTCAATATCGGTTTTTCAATATCAGTTTTTCGATATCAGTTTTTCAATATTTGCTTTACAATATCGGTTTTTCAATATGGGTTTAGAACAATATCGGTTTTGCAATATCAGTTTCTCAATATCAGTTTTTCGATATCAGTTTTTCAATATTTGTTTTTCAATATCTGTTTTTCAATATCGGTTCTAATATCGGTTTCAATATCGGTTTTGCAATATCAGTTTTTCGATATAAGTTTTTCAATATCGGTTTTTCAATATTTGTTTTTCAATATCGGTTTTTTCAATATCAGTTTTTCAATATTTGTTCTCCAATATCGGTTTTTGAATATCGGTTCTAATATCGGATTCAATATCGGTTTTTCAAAATCGATTTTTCAATATCGGTTTTTCAATATCGGTTCTAATATCGGTTTTGCAATATCAGTTTTTCGATATAAGTTTTTCAATATCGGTTTTTCAATATTTGTTTTTCAATATCGGTTTTTTCAATATCAGTTTTTCAATATTTGTTCTCCAATATCGGTTTTTGAATATCGGTTCTAATATCGGATTCAATATCGGTTTTTCAAAATCGATTTTTCAATATCGGTTCTAATATCGGTTTCAATATCGGTTTTGCAATATCAGTTTTTCGATATAAGTTTTTCAATATCGGTTTTTCAATATTTGTTTTTCAATATCGGTTTTTTCAATATCAGTTTTTCAATATTTGTTCTCCAATATCGGTTTTTGAATATCGGTTCTAATATCGGATTCAATATCGGTTTTTCAAAATCGATTTTTCAATATCGGTTTTTCAATATCGGATCTAATATCGGTTTTGCAATATCAGTTTTTCGATATAAGTTTTTCGATATAGGTTTTTCAATATCGGTTTTTCAATATCGGTTCTAATATCGGTTTCAATATCAGTTTTTCAATATCGGTTTTTCAATATCGATTCTAATATCGGTTTCAATATCGGTTTTTCAATATCGGTTTTTCAATATCGGTTTTTCAATATCGGTTTTTCAATATCAGTTTTTCAATATTTGTTCTCCAATATCGGTTTTTGAATATCGGTTCTAATATCGGATTCAATATCGGTTTTTCAATATCGGTTTTTCAATATCAGTTTTTCGATATCAGTTTTTCAATATTTGTTCTCCAATATCGGTTTTTCAATATCGGTTCTAATATCGGTTTCAATATCGGTTTTTCAATATCAGTTTTTCGATATCAGTTTTTCTATATTTGTTCTCCAATATCGGTTTTTCAATATCGGTTCTAATATCGGTTTCAATATCGGTTTTGCAATATCAGTTTTTCGATATAAGTTTTTCAATATCGGTTTTTCAATATCGGTTTTTCAATATCGGTTTTTCAATATCGGTTTTTCAATATTTGTTTTTCAATATCGGTTTTTTCAATATCAGTTTTTCAATATTTGTTCTCCAATATCGGTTTTTGAATATCGGTTCTAATATCGGATTCAATATCGGTTTTTCAAAATCGATTTTTCAATATCGGTTCTAATATCGGTTTCAATATCGGTTTTGCAATATCAGTTTTTCGATATAAGTTTTTCAATATCGGTTTTTCAATATTTGTTTTTCAATATCGGTTTTTCAATATCAGTTTTTCAATATTTGTTCTCCAATATCGGTTTTTGAATATCGGTTCTAATATCGGATTCAATATCGGTTTTTCAAAATCGATTTTTCAATATCGGTTTTTCAATATCGGATCTAATATCGGTTTTGCAATATCAGTTTTTCGATATAAGTTTTTCGATATAGGTTTTTCAATATCGGTTTTTCAATATCGGTTCTAATATCGGTTTCAATATCAGTTTTTCAATATCGGTTTTTCAATATCGATTCTAATATCGGTTTCAATATCGGTTTTTCAATATCGGTTTTTCAATATCGGTTTTTCAATATCGGTTTTTCAATATCAGTTTTTCAATATTTGTTCTCCAATATCGGTTTTTGAATATCGGTTCTAATATCGGATTCAATATCGGTTTTTCAATATCGGTTTTTCAATATCAGTTTTTCGATATCAGTTTTTCAATATTTGTTCTCCAATATCGGTTTTTCAATATCGGTTCTAATATCGGTTTCAATATCGGTTTTTCAATATCAGTTTTTCGATATCAGTTTTTCAATATTTGTTCTCCAATATCGGTTTTTGAATATCGGTTCTAATATCGGATTCAATATCGGTTTTTCAATATCGATTTTTCAATATCGGTTTTTCAATATCGGTTCTAATATCGGTTTCAATATCGGTTTTGCAATATCAGTTTTTCGATATAAGTTTTTCGATATAGGTTTTTCAATATCGGTTTTTCAATATCGGTTCTAATATCGGTTTCAATATCAGTTTTTCAATATCGGTTTTTCAATATCGGTTCTAATATCGGTTTCAATATCGGTTTTTCAATATCGGTTTTTCAATATCGGTTTTTCAATATCAGTTTTTCAATATTTGTTCTCCAATATCGGTTTTTGAATATCGGTTCTAATATCGGATTCAATATCGGTTTTTCAATATCGGTTTTTCAATATCAGTTTTTCGATATCAGTTTTTCAATATTTGTTCTCCAATATCGGTTTTTGAATATCGGTTCTAATATCGGTTTCAATATCGGTTTTTCAATATCGGTTTTTCAATATCAGTTTTTCGATATCAGTTTTTCAATATTTGCTTTACAATATCGGTTTTTCAATATCGGTTTAGAACAATATAGGTTTTGCAATATCAGTTTCTCAATATCAGTTTTTCGATATCAGTTTTTCAATATTTGTTTTTCAATATCGGTTTTTCAATATCGGTTCTAACATCGGTTTCAATATCGGTTTTGCAATATCAGTTTTTCGATATAGGTTTTTCAATATCGGTTTTTCAATATCAGTTTTTCAATATTTGCTTTACAATATCGGTTTTTCAATATCCGTTCTAATATCGGATTCAATATCGGTTTTTCAATATCAGTTTTTCGATATACAGGGTGTCCCACTAAGGAGTGGACAGCGCGATATCTCTTAAAGTATTGTCGATAAAAATATAAAAAAAATAGGGAATTGCATGGTTCGAGGGGGCCCATTTATTAGCGCGAACGAATTTTGTTTTCGATTATTATTTTAAAAGATACGATGGTCAAGTTCGGTTTTTCAAATGGAACTATTTTTTTTGAAGACCTGAGTTGATAGTGCGTTCCAAGACAAATGCAATAAGCTTTAATGTATACACTTTATTTCCACTGGTTTTTAAGATATTGCGCTTGCAAATTTACTGATTTTCACTGCAAGAAACCCCTCTGGAATGGCAAAAACCGGGGGTGGTCTTACTGGCGCCACGGGTGGCACTGTCCGTTGAAATGGATACTTACCTGCCAAAGGTCTACGCCAGAAATGGCAGGCCCAAAGGCTGGACAATTCTTTTCCGTCAGAAATGCTACTTAGGTAGGTACATCTGCGGTATCGAGAAGCGCATCGTTACTTTTATTTCGCACTTGCTTCTACGCTCGGATGGCCGGTTCTTTTGGGAGGGATGCAAGTTGGATTGGTTAGGTTAGGAGGAGTGAAAGTTGCTAGACTAAATTTCAACCATAGGGAGCAGATTGTATCAGAACCAATCCAACTTGCATCCCTCCCAAAAGAACCGGCCATCCGAGCGTAGAAGCAAGTGCGAAATAAAAGTAACGATGCGTTTCTCGATACCGCAGATGTACCTACCTAAGTAGCATTTCTGACGGAAAAGAATTGTCCAGCTTTTGGGCCTGCGAACCCTGTCGTAGACCTTTGGCAGGTAGGTATCAGTTTCAACAGGCAATGCCACCCGTAGCACCAGTAAGACCGACCCCGGTCCTTCCTATTCCAGAGGGTTTTCTTCCAGTGAAAATCAGTAATTTTGCAAGCGCAATATCTTAAAAACCAGTGGAAATAAAGTGTATACATTAAAGCTTATTGCATTTGTCTTGGAACGCACTATCAACTCAGGTCTTCAAAAAAAATAGTTCCATTTGAAAAACCGAACTTGACCATCGTATCTTTTAAAATAATAATCGAAAACAAAATTCGTTCGCGCTAATAAATGGGCCCCCTCGAACCATGCAATTCCCTATTTTTTTTATATTTTTATCGACAATACTTTAAGAGATATCGCGCTGTCCACTCCTTAGTGGGACACCCTGTAGGTTTTTCAGTATCGGTTTTTCAATATCGGTTTTTCAATATCAGTTTTTCAATATTTGGTTTTCAATATCGGTTTTTGAATATCGGTTCTAATATCGGTTTCAATATCGGTTTTTCAATATCGGTTTTTCAATATCGGTTTTTCAATATCAGTTTTTCAATATCGGTTTTTGAATATCGGTTCTAATATCGGATTCAATATCGGTTTTTCAATATCGGTTTTTCAATATCAGTTTTTCGATATCAGTTTTTCAATATTTGTTTTTCAATATCGGTTTTTCAATATCGGTTCTAATATCGGTTTCAATATCGGTTTTTCAATATCGATTTTTCAATATCGGTTTTTCAATATCGGTTCTAATATCGGTTTCAATATCGGTTTTGCAATATCAGTTTTTCGATATAAGTTTTTCGATATAGGTTTTTCAATATCGGTTCTAATATCGGTTTCAATATCAGTTTTTCAATATCGGTTTTTCAATATCAGTTCTAATATCGGTTTCAATATCGGTTTTTCAATATCGGTTTTTCAATATCGGTTTTTCAATATCAGTTTTTCAATATTTGTTCTCCAATATCGGTTTTTGAATATCGGTTCTAATATCGGATTCAATATCGGTTTTTCAATATCGGTTTTTCAATATCAGTTTTTCGATATCAGTTTTTCAATATTTGTTCTCCAATATCGGTTTTTCAATATCGGTTCTAATATCGGTTTCAATATCGGTTTTTCAATATCGGTTTTTCGATATCAGTTTTTCTATATTTGTTCTCCAATATCGGTTTTTCAATATCGGTTCTAATATCGGTTTCAATATCGGTTTTGCAATATCAGTTTTTCGATATAAGTTTTTCAATATCGGTTTTTCAATATCAGTTTTTCAATATTTGTTCTCCAATATCGGTTTTTGAATATCGGTTCTAATATCGGATTCAATATCGGTTTTTCAATATCGATTTTTCAATATCTGTTCTAATATCGGTTTCAATATCGGTTTTGCAATATCAGTTTTTCGATATAAGTTTTTCGATATAGGTTTTGCAATATCGGTTTTTCAATATCGGTTCTAATATCGGTTTCAATATCAGTTTTTCAATATCGGTTTTTCAATATCGGTTCTAATATCGGTTTCAATATCGGTTTTTCAATATCGGTTTTTCAATATCGGTTTTTCAATATCGGTTTTTCAATATCAGTTTTTCAATATTTGTTCTCCAATATCGGTTTTTGAATATCGGTTCTAATATCGGATTCAATATCGGTTTTTCAATATCGGTTCTAATATCGGTTTCAATATCAGTTTTTCAATATCGGTTTTTCAATATCGGTTCTAATATCGGTTTCAATATCGGTTTTTCAATATCAGTTTTTCGATATCAGTTTTTCAATATTTGTTTTTCAATATCGGTTTTTCAATATCGGTTTTTGAATATCGGTTCTAATATCGGATTCAATATCGGTTTTTCAATATCGGTTCTAATATCGGTTTCAATATCGGTTTTGCAATATCAGTTTTTCGATATAAGTTTTTCGATATAGGTTTTTCAATATCGGTTCTAATATCGGTTTCAATATCAGTTTTTCAATATCGGTTTTTCAATATCAGTTCTAATATCGGTTTCAATATCAGTTTTTCAATATCGGTTTTTCAATATCGGTTCTAATATCGGTTTCAATATCAGTTTTTCAATATCGGTTTTTCAATATCGGTTCTAATATCGGTTTCAATATCGGTTTTTCAATATCGGTTTTTCAATATCGGTTTTTCAATATCGGTTTTTCAATATCAGTTTTTCAATATTTGTTCTCCAATATCGGTTTTTGAATATCGGTTCTAATATCGGATTCAATATCGGTTTTTCAATATCGGTTCTAATATCGGTTTCAATATCGGTTTTGCAATATCAGTTTTTCGATATAAGTTTTTCGATATAGGTTTTTCAATATCGGTTCTAATATCGGTTTCAATATCAGTTTTTCAATATCGGTTTTTCAATATCAGTTCTAATATCGGTTTCAATATCGGTTTTTCAATATCAGTTTTTCGATATAGGTTTTTCAGTATCGGTTTTTCAATATCGGTTTTTCAATATCAGTTTTTCAATATTTGGTTTTCAATATCGGTTTTTGAATATCGGTTCTAATATCGGTTTCAATATCGGTTTTTCAATATCGGTTTTTCAATATCGGTTTTTCAATATCAGTTTTTCAATATTTGTTCTCCAATATCGGTTTTTGAATATCGGTTCTAATATCGGATTCAATATCGGTTTTTCAATATCGGTTTTTCAATATCAGTTTTTCGATATCAGTTTTTCAATATTTGTTTTTCAATATCGGTTTTTTCAATATCAGTTTTTCAATATTTGTTCTCCAATATCGGTTTTTGAATATCGGTTCTAATATCGGATTCAATATCGGTTTTTCAAAATCGATTTTTCAATATCGGTTTTCAATATCGGTTCTAATATCGGTTTTGCAATATCAGTTTTTCGATATAAGTTTTTCGATATAGGTTTTTCAATATCGGTTTTTCAATATCGGTTCTAATATCGGTTTCAATATCAGTTTTTCAATATCGGTTTTTCAATATCAATTCTAATATCGGTTTCAATATCGGTTTTTCAATATCGGTTTTTCAATATCAGTTTTTCAATATTTGTTCTCCAATATCGGTTTTTGAATATCGGTTCTAATATCGGATTCAATATCGGTTTTTCAATATTTGTTTTTCAATATCGGTTTTTTCAATATCAGTTTTTCAATATTTGTTCTCCAATATCGGTTTTTGAATATCGGTTCTAATATCGGATTCAATATCGGTTTTTCAATATCGGTTTTTCAATATCGGTTCTAATATCGGTTTCAATATCAGTTTTTCAATATCGGTTTTTCAATATCGGTTCTAATATCGGTTTCAATATCGGTTTTTCAATATCGGTTTTTCAATATCGGTTTTTCAATATCAGTTTTTCAATATTTGTTCTCCAATATCGGTTTTTGAATATCGGTTCTAATATCGGATTCAATATCGGTTTTTCAATATCGGTTTTTCAATATCAGTTTTTCGATATCAGTTTTTCAATATTTGTTCTCCAATATCGGTTTTTGAATATCGGTTCTAATATCGGTTTCAATATCGGTTTTTCAATATCGGTTTTTCAATATCAGTTTTTCGATATCAGTTTTTCAATATTTGCTTTACAATATCGGTTTTTCAATATCGGTTTAGAACAATATAGGTTTTGCAATATCAGTTTCTCAATATCAGTTTTTCGATATCAGTTTTTCAATATTTGTTTTTCAATATCGGTTTTTCAATATCGGTTCTAACATCGGTTTCAATATCGGTTTTGCAATATCAGTTTTTCGATATAGGTTTTTCAATATCGGTTTTTCAATATCAGTTTTTCAATATTTGTTTTTCAATATCGGTTTTTCAATATCGGTTCTAATATCGGTTTCAATATCGGTTTTTCAATATCAGTTTTTCGATATCAGTTTTTCAATATTTGCTTTACAATATCGGTTTTTCAATATCCGTTCTAATATCGGATTCAATATCGGTTTTTCAATATCAGTTTTTCGATATGGGTTTTTCAGTATCGGTTTTTCAATATCGGTTTTTCAATATCAGTTTTTCAATATTTGGTTTTCAATATCGGTTTTTGAATATCGGTTCTAATATCGGTTTCAATATCGGTTTTTCAATATCGGTTTTTCAATATCGGTTTTTCAATATCAGTTTTTCAATATTTGTTCTCCAATATCGGTTTTTGAATATCGGTTCTAATATCGGATTCAATATCGGTTTTTCAATATCGGTTTTTCAATATCAGTTTTTCGATATCAGTTTTTCAATATTTG
This sequence comes from Andrena cerasifolii, assembly GCF_050908995.1. Lineage (NCBI taxonomy): Eukaryota > Metazoa > Arthropoda > Insecta > Hymenoptera > Andrenidae > Andrena > Andrena cerasifolii. The sequence goes on from NW_027484995.1 coordinate 75,748, forward strand.
TTTTTCAATATCGGTTTTTCAATATTTGTTCTCCAATATCGGTTTTTCAATATCGGTTCTAATATCGGTTTCAATATCGGTTTTTCAATATCAGTTTTTCGATATCAGTTTTTCTATATTTGTTCTCCAATATCGGTTTTTCAATATCGGTTCTAATATCGGTTTCAATATCGGTTTTGCAATATCAGTTTTTCGATATAAGTTTTTCAATATCGGTTTTTCAATATCGGTTTTTCAATATCGGTTTTTCAATATTTGTTTTTCAATATCGGTTTTTTTCAATATCAGTTTTTCAATATTTGTTCTCCAATATCGGTTTTTGAATATCAGTTCTAATATCGGTTTCAATATCGGTTTTTCAATATCAGTTTTTCGATATCAGTTTTTCAATATTTGC
>NW_027484996.1:0-75941 GCF_050908995.1 Andrena cerasifolii
GTTCTGAAAATTTTCGCCAGATTTTGGCCAATACATCATGAGAACATGAAGTGGAAAGAGGTATACCAAATTTCAGCTTCAAAGCCATCGCCTTAAAGTTGCAAATAAGAGGCGGAGGCCTTTCAAGAGGCGTTCGAAAATACTGCGTCTCTTCGTTAAACAGTCACTGTCTCGAAACATCTGCGCCACTCCTCGCTCTTTGATCTGCTCTATGGAGACGTTACTTTGTGCCATCTCTTTCAACGGCATGATCTCCTGTTAAAAAGCGCAATTTTGTGCATTCTGAAAATTTTGGCCAAATTTTGGCCAATGTATCAGGAGAACATGAAGTGGAAAGAGGTACACTAAATTTCAGCTTCAAAGGCATCGCTTTAAAGATGCTAATATGAGGCGCATTCCTTTCAAGAGGCGTCCGAAAATTCTGCGTCTCTTCGTTAAACAGTCACTGTCTCGAAACTTCTGCCCCACTTCTCGCTCATTGATTTGCTCTCCGGTGATGTTACTTTGTGCCATCTCTTTCAACGGCATGATCTCCTGTTAAAAAGCGCAATTTCGTGCATTCTGAAAATATTCGCAGGTTTTGGCCAATATATCAGGAGAACATGAAGTGGAATGAGGTATACTAAATTTCAGATTCAAAGGCATCGCCTTAAAGTTGCCAATAAGAGGCGCAGGCCTTTCAAGAGGTGTTCGAAAATTCTGCGTCTCTTCGTTAAAGAGTCACTGTCTCGAAACATCTGCGCCACTTCTCGCTCTTTGATTTGCTCCCCGGAGACGTTACTTTGTGCCATCTCTTTCGACGACATGTTCTCCTGTTACAAAGCCCAATTTTGTGCATTCTGAAAATTTTCGCCAAATTTTGGCCGATGTATCAGGAGAACATGAAGTGGAAAGTGGTACACTAAATTTCAGCTTCAAAGGCATCACCTTAAAGTTGCCAATAAGAGGCGCAGGCCTTTCAAGAGGAGTTCGAAAATTCTGCGTCTCTTCGTTAACCAGTCACTGTCTCGAAACATCTGCGCCTCTTCTCGCTCTTTGATTTGCTCTCCGGAGACGTTACTTTGCGCCATCCCTTTCGAAGGCACGTTCTCCTGTTACAAAGCGCAATTTTGTGCGTTCTGAAAATTTTCGCCAGATTTTGGCCAATACATCATGAGAACATGAAGTGGAAAGAGGTATACTAAATTTCAGCTTCAAATGCATCGCCTTAAAGTTGCAAATAAGAGGCGGAGGCCTTTCAAGAAGCGTTCGAAAATACTGCGTCTCTTCGTTAAAGAGTCACAGTCTCGAAATATCTGCGCCTCTTCTCGCTCTTTGATTTGCTCTCCGGAGACGTTACTTTGTGCCATCCCTTTCGACGGCACGTTCTCCTGTTACAAAGCGCAATTTTGTGCGTTCTGAAAATTTTCGCCAGATTTTGGCCAATATATCATGAGAACATGAAGTGGAAAGAGGTATACTAAATTTCAGCTTCAAATGCATCGCCTTAAAGTTGCCAATAAGAGGCGTAGGCCTTTCAAGAGGTGTTCGAAAATTCTGCGTCTCTTCGTTAAACAGTCACTGTCTCGAAACATCTGCGCCACTTCTCGCTCTTTGATTTGCTCCCCGGAGACGTTACTTTGTGCCATCTCTTTCAACGGCATGATCTCCTGTTACAAAGACCAATTTTGTGCATTCTGAAAATTTTGGCCAAATTTTGGCCAATGTATCAGGAGAACATGAAGTGGAAAGAGGTACACTAAATTTCAGCTTCAAAGGCATCGCTTTAAAGATGCTAATATGAGGCGCATTCCTTTCAAGAGGCGTCCGAAAATTCTGCGTCTCTTCGTTAAACAGTCACTGTCTCGAAACTTCTGCCCCACTTCTCGCTCATTGATTTGCTCTCCGGTGATGTTACTTTGTGCCATCTCTTTCAACGGCATGATCTCCTGTTAAAAAGCGCAATTTCGTGCATTCTGAAAATATTCGCAGGTTTTGGCCAATATATCAGGAGAACATGAAGTGGAATGAGGTATACTAAATTTCAGATTCAAAGGCATCGCCTTAAAGTTGCCAATAAGAGGCGCAGGCCTTTTAAGAGGTGTTCGAAAATTCTGCGTCTCTTCGTTAAACAGTCACTGTCTCGAAACATCTGCGCCACTCCTCGCTCTTTGATTTGCTCTATGGAGACGTTACTTTGTGCCATCTCTTTCAACGGCATGATCTCCTGTTAAGAAGCGCAATTTTGTGCATTCTGAAAATATTCGCAGGTTTTGGCCAATATATCAGGAGAACATGAAGTGGAATGAGGTATACTAAATTTCAGTTTCAAAGGCATCGCCGTAAAGTTGCTAACAGGAGGCGCAGGCCTTTCAAGAGGCGTTCGAAAATTCTGCGTCTCTTCTTAAACAGTCACTGTCTCGAAACATCTGCGCCACTTGTCGCTCTTTGATTTGCTCTCCGGAGACGTTACTTTGTGCCATCCCTTTCGACGGCATGTTCTCCTGTTACAAAGACCAATTTTGTGCATTCTGAAAATTTTGGCCAAATTTTGGCCAATGTATCAGGAGAACATGAAGTGGAAAGAGGTACACTAAATTTCAGCTTCAAAGGCATCGCTTTAAAGTTGCTAATATGAGGCGCATTCCTTTCAAGAGGCGTCCGAAAATTCTGCGTCTCTTCGTTAAACAGTCACTGTCTCGAAACTTCTGCCCCACTTCTCGCTCATTGATTTGCTCTCCGGTGATGTTACTTTGTGCCATCTCTTTCAACGGCATGATCTCCTGTTAAAAAGCGCAATTTTGTGCATTCTGAAAATATTCGCAGGTTTTGGCCAATATATCAGGAGAACATGAAGTGGAATGAGGTATACTAAATTTCAGTTTCAAAGGCATCGCCGTAAAGTTGCTAACAGGAGGCGCAGGCCTTTCAAGAGGCGTTCGAAAATTCTGCGTCTCTTCTTAAACAGTCACTGTCTCGAAACATCTGCGCCACTTGTCGCTCTTTGATTTGCTCTCCGGAGACGTTACTTTGTGCCATCCCTTTCGACGGCATGTTCTCCTGTTACAAAGACCAATTTCGTGCATTCTGAAAATTTTGGCCAAATTTTGGCCAATGTATCAGGAGAACATGAAGTGGAAAGAGGTACACTAAATTTCAGCTTCAAAGGCATCGCTTTAAAGTTGCTAATATGAGGCGCATTCCTTTCAAGAGGCGTCCGAAAATTCTGCGTCTCTTCGTTAAACAGTCACTGTCTCGAAACTTCTGCCCCACTTCTCGCTCATTGATTTGCTCTCCGGTGATGTTACTTTGTGCCATCTCCTTCAACGGCATGATCTCCTGTTAAAAAGCGCAATTTTGTGCATTCTGAAAATATTCGCAGGTTTTGGCCAATATATCAGGAGAACATGAAGTGGAATGAGGTATACTAAATTTCAGATTCAAAGGCATCGCCTTAAAGTTGCTAATAAGAGGCGCAGGCCTTTCAAGAGCCGTTCGAAAATTCTGCTCCTCTTCGTTAAAGAGTCACAGTCTCGAAATATCTGCGCCTCTTCTCGCTCTTTGATTTGCTCTCCGGAGACGTTACTTTGTGCCATCCCTTTCGACGGCACGTTCTCCTGTTACAAAGCGCAATTTTGTGCGTTCTGAAAATTTTCGCCAGATTTTGGCCAATACATCATGAGAACATGAAGTGGAAAGAGGTATACTAAATTTCAGCTTCAAATGCATCGCCTTAAAGTTGCAAATAAGAGGCGGAGGCCTTTCAAGAAGCGTTCGAAAATACTGCGTCTCTTCGTTAAACAGTCACTGTCTCGAAACATCTGCGCCACTCCTCGCTCAATGATTTGCTCTCCGGTGATGTTACTTTGTGCCATCTCTTTCGACGGCATGTTCTCCTGTTACAAAGCCCAATTTTGTGCATTCTGAAAATTTTCGCCAAATTTTGGCCAATGTATCAGGAGAACATGAAGTGGAAAGAGGTATACTAAATTTCAGTTTCAAAGGCATCGCCGTAAATTTGCTAACAGGAGGCGCAGGCCTTTCAAGAGGCGTTCGAAAATTCTGCGTCTCTTCTTAAACAGTCACTGTCTCGAAACATCTGCGCCACTTCTCGCTCATTGATTTGCTCTCCGGTGATGTTACTTTGTGCCATCTCTTTCAACGGCATGATCTCCTGTTAAAAAGCGCAATTTTGTGCATTCTGAAAATATTCGCAGGTTTTGGCCAATATATCAGGAGAACATGAAGTGAAATTAGGTATACTAAATTTCAGATTCAAAGGCATCGCCTTAAAGTTGCTAATAAGAGGCGCAGGCCTTTCAAGAGCCGTTCGAAAATTCTGCTCCTCTTCGTTAAAGAGTCACAGTCTCGAAATATCTGCGCCTCTTCTCGCTCTTTGATTTGCTCTCCGGAGACGTTACTTTGCGCCATCCCTTTCGAAGGCACGTTCTCCTGTTACAAAGCGCAATTTTGTGCGTTCTGAAAATTTTCGCCAGATTTTGGCCAATACATCATGAGAACATGAAGTGGAAAGAGGTATACTAAATTTCAGCTTCAAATGCATCGCCTTAAAGTTGCCAATAAGAGGCGTAGGCCTTTCAAGAGGTGTTCGAAAATTCTGCGTCTCTTCGTTAAACAGTCACTGTCTCGAAACATCTGCGCCACTTCTCGCTCTTTGATTTGCTCCCCGGAGACGTTACTTTGTGCCATCTCTTTCAACGGCATGATCTCCTGTTACAAAGACCAATTTTGTGCATTCTGAAAATTTTGGCCAAATTTTGGCCAATGTATCAGGAGAACATGAAGTGGAAAGAGGTACACTAAATTTCAGCTTCAAAGGCATCGCTTTAAAGATGCTAATATGAGGCGCATTCCTTTCAAGAGGCGTCCGAAAATTCTGCGTCTCTTCGTTAAACAGTCACTGTCTCGAAACTTCTGCCCCACTTCTCGCTCATTGATTTGCTCTCCGGTGATGTTACTTTGTGCCATCTCTTTCAACGGCATGATCTCCTGTTAAAAAGCGCAATTTCGTGCATTCTGAAAATATTCGCAGGTTTTGGCCAATATATCAGGAGAACATGAAGTGGAATGAGGTATACTAAATTTCAGATTCAAAGGCATCGCCTTAAAGTTGCCAATAAGAGGCGCAGGCCTTTCAAGAGGTGTTCGAAAATTCTGCGTCTCTTCGTTAAACAGTCACTGTCTCGAAACATCTGCGCCACTCCTCGCTCTTTGATTTGCTCTATGGAGACGTTACTTTGTGCCATCTCTTTCAACGGCATGATCTCCTGTTAAGAAGCGCAATTTTGTGCATTCTGAAAATATTCGCAGGTTTTGGCCAATATATCAGGAGAACATGAAGTGGAATGAGGTATACTAAATTTCAGTTTCAAAGGCATCGCCGTAAAGTTGCTAACAGGAGGCGCAGGCCTTTCAAGAGGCGTTCGAAAATTCTGCGTCTCTTCTTAAACAGTCACTGTCTCGAAACATCTGCGCCACTTGTCGCTCTTTGATTTGCTCTCCGGAGACGTTACTTTGTGCCATCCCTTTCGACGGCATGTTCTCCTGTTACAAAGACCAATTTTGTGCATTCTGAAAATTTTGGCCAAATTTTGGCCAATGTATCAGGAGAACATGAAGTGGAAAGAGGTACACTAAATTTCAGCTTCAAAGGCATCGCTTTAAAGTTGCTAATATGAGGCGCATTCCTTTCAAGAGGCGTCCGAAAATTCTGCGTCTCTTCGTTAAACAGTCACTGTCTCGAAACTTCTGCCCCACTTCTCGCTCATTGATTTGCTCTCCGGTGATGTTACTTTGTGCCATCTCTTTCAACGGCATGATCTCCTGTTAAAAAGCGCAATTTTGTGCATTCTGAAAATATTCGCAGGTTTTGGCCAATATATCAGGAGAACATGAAGTGGAATGAGGTATACTAAATTTCAGTTTCAAAGGCATCGCCGTAAAGTTGCTAACAGGAGGCGCAGGCCTTTCAAGAGGCGTTCGAAAATTCTGCGTCTCTTCTTAAACAGTCACTGTCTCGAAACATCTGCGCCACTTGTCGCTCTTTGATTTGCTCTCCGGAGACGTTACTTTGTGCCATCCCTTTCGACGGCATGTTCTCCTGTTACAAAGACCAATTTCGTGCATTCTGAAAATTTTGGCCAAATTTTGGCCAATGTATCAGGAGAACATGAAGTGGAAAGAGGTACACTAAATTTCAGCTTCAAAGGCATCGCTTTAAAGTTGCTAATATGAGGCGCATTCCTTTCAAGAGGCGTCCGAAAATTCTGCGTCTCTTCGTTAAACAGTCACTGTCTCGAAACTTCTGCCCCACTTCTCGCTCATTGATTTGCTCTCCGGTGATGTTACTTTGTGCCATCTCCTTCAACGGCATGATCTCCTGTTAAAAAGCGCAATTTTGTGCATTCTGAAAATATTCGCAGGTTTTGGCCAATATATCAGGAGAACATGAAGTGAAATTAGGTATACTAAATTTCAGATTCAAAGGCATCGCCTTAAAGTTGCTAATAAGAGGCGCAGGCCTTTCAAGAGCCGTTCGAAAATTCTGCTCCTCTTCGTTAAAGAGTCACAGTCTCGAAATATCTGCGCCTCTTCTCGCTCTTTGATTTGCTCTCCGGAGACGTTACTTTGTGCCATCCCTTTCGACGGCACGTTCTCCTGTTACAAAGCGCAATTTTGTGCGTTCTGAAAATTTTCGCCAGATTTTGGCCAATACATCATGAGAACATGAAGTGGAAAGAGGTATACTAAATTTCAGCTTCAAATGCATCGCCTTAAAGTTGCAAATAAGAGGCGGAGGCCTTTCAAGAAGCGTTCGAAAATACTGCGTCTCTTCGTTAAACAGTCACTGTCTCGAAACATCTGCGCCACTCCTCGCTCAATGATTTGCTCTCCGGTGATGTTACTTTGTGCCATCTCTTTCGACGGCATGTTCTCCTGTTACAAAGCCCAATTTTGTGCATTCTGAAAATTTTCGCCAAATTTTGGCCAATGTATCAGGAGAACATGAAGTGGAAAGAGGTATACTAAATTTCAGTTTCAAAGGCATCGCCGTAAATTTGCTAACAGGAGGCGCAGGCCTTTCAAGAGGCGTTCGAAAATTCTGCGTCTCTTCTTAAACAGTCACTGTCTCGAAACATCTGCGCCACTTCTCGCTCATTGATTTGCTCTCCGGTGATGTTACTTTGTGCCATCTCTTTCAACGGCATGATCTCCTGTTAAAAAGCGCAATTTTGTGCATTCTGAAAATATTCGCAGGTTTTGGCCAATATATCAGGAGAACATGAAGTGAAATTAGGTATACTAAATTTCAGATTCAAAGGCATCGCCTTAAAGTTGCTAATAAGAGGCGCAGGCCTTTCAAGAGCCGTTCGAAAATTCTGCTCCTCTTCGTTAAAGAGTCACAGTCTCGAAATATCTGCGCCTCTTCTCGCTCTTTGATTTGCTCTCCGGAGACGTTACTTTGCGCCATCCCTTTCGAAGGCACGTTCTCCTGTTACAAAGCGCAATTTTGTGCGTTCTGAAAATTTTCGCCAGATTTTGGCCAATACATCATGAGAACATGAAGTGGAAAGAGGTATACTAAATTTCAGCTTCAAATGCATCGCCTTAAAGTTGCAAATAAGAGGCGGAGGCCTTTCAAGAAGCGTTCGAAAATACTGCGTCTCTTCGTTAAAGAGTCACAGTCTCGAAATATCTGCGCCTCTTCTCGCTCTTTGATTTGCTCTCCGGAGACGTTACTTTGTGCCATCCCTTTCGACGGCACGTTCTCCTGTTACAAAGCGCAATTTTGTGCGTTCTGAAAATTTTCGCCAGATTTTGGCCAATATATCATGAGAACATGAAGTGGAAAGAGGTATACTAAATTTCAGCTTCAAATGCATCGCCTTAAAGTTGCCAATAAGAGGCGTAGGCCTTTCAAGAGGTGTTCGAAAATTCTGCGTCTCTTCGTTAAACAGTCACTGTCTCGAAACATCTGCGCCACTTCTCGCTCTTTGATTTGCTCCCCGGAGACGTTACTTTGTGCCATCTCTTTCGACGACATGTTCTCCTGTTACAAAGCCCAATTTTGTGCATTCTGAAAATTTTCGCCAAATTTTGGCCAATGTATCAGGAGAACATGAAGTGGAAAGAGGTACACTAAATTTCAGCTTCAAAGGCATCACCTTAAAGTTGCCAATAAGAGGCGCAGGCCTTTCAAGAGGAGTTCGAAAATTCTGCGTCTCTTCGTTAACCAGTCACTGTCTCGAAACATCTGCGCCACTTCTCGCTCTCTGATTTGCTCTCCGGAGACGTTACTTTGTGCCATCTCTTTCGACAGCATGTTCTCCTGTTACAAAGCGCAATTTTGTGCATTCTGAGAATTTTCGCCAGATTTTGGCCAATATATCATGAAAACATGAAGTAGAAAGAGGTATACTAAATTTCAGCTACCAAAGCCATCGCCTTAAAGTTGCAAATAAGAGGCGGAGGCCTTTCAAGAGGCGTTCGAAAATACTGCGTCTCTTCGTTAAACAGTCACTGTCTCGAAACATCTGCGCCACTCCTCGCTCTTTGATCTGCTCTATGGAGACGTTACTTTGTGCCATCTCTTTCAACGGCATGATCTCCTGTTAAAAAGCGCAATTTTGTGCATTCTGAAAATATTCGCATGTTTTGGCCAATATATCAGGAGAACATGAAGTGGAATGAGGTATACTAAATTTCAGTTTCAAAGGCATCGCCGTAAAGTTGCTAACAGGAGGCGCAGGCCTTTCAAGAGGCGTTCGAAAATTCTGCGTCTTTTCTTAAACAGTCACTGTCTCGAAACATCTGCGCCACTTGTCGCTCTTTGATTTGCTCTCCGGAGACGTTACTTTGTGCCATCCCTTTCGACGGCATGTTCTCCTGTTACAAAGACCAATTTTGTGCATTCTGAAAATTTTGGCCAAATTTTGGCCAATGTATCAGGAGAACATGAAGTGGAAAGAGGTACACTAAATTTCAGCTTCAAAGGCATCGCTTTAAAGTTGCTAATATGAGGCGCATTCCTTTCAAGAGGCGTCCGAAAATTCTGCGTCTCTTCGTTAAACAGTCACTGTCTCGAAACTTCTGCCCCACTTCTCGCTCATTGATTTGCTCTCCGGTGATGTTACTTTGTGCCATCTCTTTCAACGGCATGATCTCCTGTTAAAAAGCGCAATTTTGTGCATTCTGAAAATATTCGCAGGTTTTGGCCAATATATCAGGAGAACATGAAGTGAAATTAGGTATACTAAATTTCAGATTCAAAGGCATCGCCTTAAAGTTGCTAATAAGAGGCGCAGGCCTTTCAAGAGCCGTTCGAAAATTCTGCTCCTCTTCGTTAAAGAGTCACAGTCTCGAAATATCTGCGCCTCTTCTCGCTCTTTGATTTGCTCTCCGGAGACGTTACTTTGTGCCAACCCTTTCGACGGCACGTTCTCCTGTTACAAAGCGCAATTTTGTGCGTTCTGAAAATTTTCGCCAGATTTTGGCCAATACATCATGAGAACATGAAGTGGAAAGAGGTATACTAAATTTCAGCTTCAAATGCATCGCCTTAAAGTTGCAAATAAGAGGCGGAGGCCTTTCACGAAGCGTTCGAAAATACTGCGTCTCTTCGTTAAACAGTCACTGTCTCGAAACATCTGCGCCACTCCTCGCTCAATGATTTGCTCTCCGGTGATGTTACTTTGTGCCATCTCTTTCGACGCCATGTTCTCCTGTTACAAAGCGCAATTTTGTGCATTCTGAAAATATTCGCAGGTTTTGGCCAATATATCAGGAGAACATGAAGTGGAATGAGGTATACTAAATTTCAGTTTCAAAGGCATCGCCGTAAATTTGCTAACAGGAGGCGCAGGCCTTTCAAGAGGCGTTCGAAAATTCTGCGTCTCTTCTTAAACAGTCACTGTCTCGAAACATCTGCGCCACTTCTCGCTCATTGATTTGCTCTCCGGTGATGTTACTTTGTGCCATCTCTTTCAACGGCATGATCTCCTGTTAAAAAGCGCAATTTTGTGCATTCTGAAAATATTCGCAGGTTTTGGCCAATATATCAGGAGAACATGAAGTGAAATTAGGTATACTAAATTTCAGATTCAAAGGCATCGCCTTAAAGTTGCCAATAAGAGGCGCAGGCCTTTCAAGAGTTGTTCGAAAATTCTGCGTCTCTTCGTTAAACAGTCACTGTCTCGAAACATCTGCGCCAACCCTCGCTCTTTGATTTGCTCTATGGAGACGTTACTTTGTGCCATCTCTTTCAACGGCATGATCTTCTGTTAAGAAGCGCAATTTTGTGCATTCTGAAAATATTCGCAGGTTTTGGCCAATATATCAGGAGAACATGAAGTGGAATGAGGTATACTAAATTTCAGTTTCAAAGGCATCGCCGTAAAGTTGCTAACAGGAGGCGCAGGCCTTTCAAGAGGCGTTCGAAAATTCTGCGTCTCTTCTTAAACAGTCACTGTCTCGAAACATCTGCGCCACTTGTCGCTCTTTGATTTGCTCTCCGGAGACGTTACTTTGTGCCATCCCTTTCGACGGCATGTTCTCCTGTTACAAAGACCAATTTTGTGCATTCTGAAAATTTTGGCCAAATTTTGGCCAATGTATCAGGAGAACATGAAGTGGAAAGAGGTACACTAAATTTCAGCTTCAAAGGCATCGCTTTAAAGTTGCTAATATGAGGCGCATTCCTTTCAAGAGGCGTCCGAAAATTCTGCGTCTCTTCGTTAAACAGTCACTGTCTCGAAACTTCTGCCCCACTTCTCGCTCATTGATTTGCTCTCCGGTGATGTTACTTTGTGCCATCTCTTTCAACGGCATGATCTCCTGTTAAAAAGCGCAATTTTGTGCATTCTGAAAATATTCGCAGGTTTTGGCCAATATATCAGGAGAACATGAAGTGGAATGAGGTATACTAAATTTCAGTTTCAAAGGCATCGCCGTAAAGTTGCTAACAGGAGGCGCAGGCCTTTCAAGTGGCGTTCGAAAATTCTGCGTCTCTTCTTAAACAGTCACTGTCTCGAAACATCTGCGCCACTTGTCGCTCTTTGATTTGCTCTCCGGAGACGTTACTTTGTGCCATCCCTTTCGACGGCATGTTCTCCTGTTACAAAGACCAATTTCGTGCATTCTGAAAATTTTGGCCAAATTTTGGCCAATGTATCAGGAGAACATGAAGTGGAAAGAGGTACACTAAATTTCAGCTTCAAAGGCATCGCTTTAAAGTTGCTAATATGAGGCGCATTCCTTTCAAGAGGCGTCCGAAAATTCTGCGTCTCTTCGTTAAACAGTCACTGTCTCGAAACTTCTGCCCCACTTCTCGCTCATTGATTTGCTCTCCGGTGATGTTACTTTGTGCCATCTCCTTCAACGGCATGATCTCCTGTTAAAAAGCGCAATTTTGTGCATTCTGAAAATATTCGCAGGTTTTGGCCAATATATCAGGAGAACATGAAGTGAAATTAGGTATACTAAATTTCAGATTCAAAGGCATCGCCTTAAAGTTGCTAATAAGAGGCGCAGGCCTTTCAAGAGCCGTTCGAAAATTCTGCTCCTCTTCGTTAAAGAGTCACAGTCTCGAAATATCTGCGCCTCTTCTCGCTCTTTGATTTGCTCTCCGGAGACGTTACTTTGTGCCATCCCTTTCGACGGCACGTTCTCCTGTTACAAAGCGCAATTTTGTGCGTTCTGAAAATTTTCGCCAGATTTTGGCCAATACATCATGAGAACATGAAGTGGAAAGAGGTATACTAAATTTCAGCTTCAAATGCATCGCCTTAAAGTTGCAAATAAGAGGCGGAGGCCTTTCAAGAAGCGTTCGAAAATACTGCGTCTCTTCGTTAAACAGTCACTGTCTCGAAACATCTGCGCCACTCCTCGCTCAATGATTTGCTCTCCGGTGATGTTACTTTGTGCCATCTCTTTCGACGGCATGTTCTCCTGTTACAAAGCGCAATTTTGTGCATTCTGAAAATATTCGCAGGTTTTGGCCAATATATCAGGAGAACATGAAGTGGAATGAGGTATACTAAATTTCAGTTTCAAAGGCATCGCCGTAAAGTTGCTAACAGGAGGCGCAGGCCTTTCAAGATGCGTTCGAAAATTCTGCGTCTATTCTTAAACAGTCACTGTCTCGAAACATCTGCGCCACTTGTCGCTCTTTGATTTGCTCTCCGGAGACGTTACTTTGTGCCATCCCTTTCGACGGCATGTTCTCCTGTTACAAAGACCAATTTTGTGCATTCTGAAAATTTTGGCCAAATTTTGGCCAATGTATCAGGAGAACATGAAGTGGAAAGAGGTACACTAAATTTCAGCTTCAAAGGCATCGCTTTAAAGTTGCTAATATGAGGCGCATTCCTTTCAAGAGGCGTCCGAAAATTCTGCGTCTCTTCGTTAAACAGTCACTGTCTCGAAACTTCTGCCCCACTTCTCGCTCATTGATTTGCTCTCCGGTGATGTTACTTTGTGCCATCTCTTTCAACGGCATGATCTCCTGTTAAAAAGCGCAATTTTGTGCATTCTGAAAATATTCGCAGGTTTTGGCCAATATATCAGGAGAACATGAAGTGAAATTAGGTATACTAAATTTCAGATTCAAAGGCATCGCCTTAAAGTTGCTAATAAGAGGCGCAGGCCTTTCAAGAGCCGTTCGAAAATTCTGCTCCTCTTCGTTAAAGAGTCACAGTCTCGAAATATCTGCGCCTCTTCTCGCTCTTTGATTTGCTCTCCGGAGACGTTACTTTGTGCCATCCCTTTCGACGGCACGTTCTCCTGTTACAAAGCGCAATTTTGTGCGTTCTGAAAATTTTCGCCAGATTTTGGCCAATACATCATGAGAACATGAAGTGGAAAGAGGTATACTAAATTTCAGCTTCAAATGCATCGCCTTAAAGTTGCAAATAAGAGGCGGAGGCCTTTCAAGAAGCTTTCGAAAATACTGCGTCTCTTCGTTAAACAGTCACTGTCTCGAAACATCTGCGCCACTCCTCGCTCAATGATTTGCTCTCCGGTGATGTTACTTTGTGCCATCTCTTTCGACGGCATGTTCTCCTGTTACAAAGCGCAATTTTGTGCATTCTGAAAATATTCGCAGGTTTTGGCCAATATATCAGGAGAACATGAAGTGGAATGAGGTATACTAAATTTCAGTTTCAAAGGCATCGCCGTAAATTTGCTAACAGGAGGCGCAGGCCTTTCAAGAGGCGTTCGAAAATTCTGCGTCTCTTCTTAAACAGTCACTGTCTCGAAACATCTGCGCCACTTCTCGCTCATTGATTTGCTCTCCGGTGATGTTACTTTGTGCCATCTCTTTCAACGGCATGATCTCCTGTTAAAAAGCGCAATTTTGTGCATTCTGAAAATATTCGCAGGTTTTGGCCAATATATCAGGAGAACATGAAGTGAAATTAGGTATACTAAATTTCAGATTCAAAGGCATCGCCTTAAAGTTGCTAATAAGAGGCGCAGGCCTTTCAAGAGCCGTTCGAAAATTCTGCTCCTCTTCGTTAAAGAGTCACAGTCTCGAAATATCTGCGCCACTCCTCGCTCAATGATTTGGTCTCCGGTGATGTTACTTTGTGCCATCTCTTTCGACGGCATGTTCTCCTGTTACAAAGCGCAATTTTGTGCATTCTGAAAATATTCGCAGGTTTTGGCCAATATATCAGGAGAACATGAAGTGGAATGAGGTATACTAAATTTCAGTTTCAAAGGCATCGCCGTAAAGTTGCTAACAGGAGGCGCAGGCCTTTCAAGAGGCGTTCGAAAATTCTGCGTCTCTTCTTAAACAGTCACTGTCTCGAAACATCTGCGCCACTTGTCGCTCTTTGATTTGCTCTCCGGAGACGTTACTTTGTGCCATCTCTTTCGACGACATGTTCTCCTGTTACAAAGCCCAATTTTGTGCATTCTGAAAATTTTCGCCAAATTTTGGCCAATGTATCAGGAGAACATGAAGTGGAAAGTGGTACACTAAATTTCAGCTTCAAAGGCATCACCTTAATGTTGCCAATAAGAGGCGCAGGCCTTTCAAGAGGAGTTCGAAAATTCTGCGTCTCTTCGTTAACCAGTCACTGTCTCGAAACATCTGCGCCACTTCTCGCTCTCTGATTTGCTCTCCGGAGACGTTACTTTGTGCCATCTCTTTCGACAGCATGTTCTCCTGTTACAAAGCGCAATTTTGTGCGTTCTGAAAATTTTCGCCAGATTTTGGCCAATACATCATGAGAACATGAAGTGGAAAGAGGTATACTAAATTTCAGCTTCAAAGCCATCGCCTTAAAGTTGCAAATAAGAGGCGGAGGCCTTTCAAGAGGCGTTCGAAAATACTGCGTCTCTTCGTTAAACAGTCACTGTCTCGAAACATCTGCGCCACTCCTCGCTCTTTGATCTGCTCTATGGAGACGTTACTTTGTGCCATCTCTTTCAACGGCATGATCTCCTGTTAAAAAGCGCAATTTTGTGCATTCTGAAAATTTTGGCCAAATTTTGGCCAATGTATCAGGAGAACATGAAGTGGAAAGAGGTACACTAAATTTCAGCTTCAAAGGCATCGCTTTAAAGATGCTAATATGAGGCGCATTCCTTTCAAGAGGCGTCCGAAAATTCTGCGTCTCTTCGTTAAACAGTCACTGTCTCGAAACTTCTGCCCCACTTCTCGCTCATTGATTTGCTCTCCGGTGATGTTACTTTGTGCCATCTCTTTCAACGGCATGATCTCCTGTTAAAAAGCGCAATTTCGTGCATTCTGAAAATATTCGCAGGTTTTGGCCAATATATCAGGAGAACATGAAGTGGAATGAGGTATACTAAATTTCAGATTCAAAGGCATCGCCTTAAAGTTGCCAATAAGAGGCGCAGGCCTTTCAAGAGGTGTTCGAAAATTCTGCGTCTCTTCGTTAAACAGTCACTGTCTCGAAACATCTGCGCCACTCCTCGCTCTTTGATTTGCTCTATGGAGACGTTACTTTGTGCCATCTCTTTCAACGGCATGATCTCCTGTTAAGAAGCGCAATTTTGTGCATTCTGAAAATATTCGCAGGTTTTGGCCAATATATCAGGAGAACATGAAGTGGAATGAGGTATACTAAATTTCAGTTTCAAAGGCATCGCCGTAAAGTTGCTAACAGGAGGCGCAGGCCTTTCAAGAGGCGTTCGAAAATTCTGCGTCTCTTCTTAAACAGTCACTGTCTCGAAACATCTGCGCCACTTGTCGCTCTTTGATTTGCTCTCCGGAGACGTTACTTTGTGCCATCCCTTTCGACGGCATGTTCTCCTGTTACAAAGACCAATTTTGTGCATTCTGAAAATTTTGGCCAAATTTTGGCCAATGTATCAGGAGAACATGAAGTGGAAAGAGGTACACTAAATTTCAGCTTCAAAGGCATCGCTTTAAAGTTGCTAATATGAGGCGCATTCCTTTCAAGAGGCGTCCGAAAATTCTGCGTCTCTTCGTTAAACAGTCACTGTCTCGAAACTTCTGCCCCACTTCTCGCTCATTGATTTGCTCTCCGGTGATGTTACTTTGTGCCATCTCTTTCAACGGCATGATCTCCTGTTAAAAAGCGCAATTTTGTGCATTCTGAAAATATTCGCAGGTTTTGGCCAATATATCAGGAGAACATGAAGTGGAATGAGGTATACTAAATTTCAGTTTCAAAGGCATCGCCGTAAAGTTGCTAACAGGAGGCGCAGGCCTTTCAAGAGGCGTTCGAAAATTCTGCGTCTCTTCTTAAACAGTCACTGTCTCGAAACATCTGCGCCACTTGTCGCTCTTTGATTTGCTCTCCGGAGACGTTACTTTGTGCCATCCCTTTCGACGGCATGTTCTCCTTTTACAAAGACCAATTTCGTGCATTCTGAAAATTTTGGCCAAATTTTGGCCAATGTATCAGGAGAACATGAAGTGGAAAGAGGTACACTAAATTTCAGCTTCAAAGGCATCGCTTTAAAGTTGCTAATATGAGGCGCATTCCTTTCAAGAGGCGTCCGAAAATTCTGCGTCTCTTCGTTAAACAGTCACTGTCTCGAAACTTCTGCCCCACTTCTCGCTCATTGATTTGCTCTCCGGTGATGTTACTTTGTGCCATCTCCTTCAACGGCATGATCTCCTGTTAAAAAGCGCAATTTTGTGCATTCTGAAAATATTCGCAGGTTTTGGCCAATATATCAGGAGAACATGAAGTGAAATTAGGTATACTAAATTTCAGATTCAAAGGCATCGCCTTAAAGTTGCTAATAAGAGGCGCAGGCCTTTCAAGAGCCGTTCGAAAATTCTGCTCCTCTTCGTTAAAGAGTCACAGTCTCGAAATATCTGCGCCTCTTCTCGCTCTTTGATTTGCTCTCCGGAGACGTTACTTTGTGCCATCCCTTTCGACGGCATGTTCTCCTGTTACAAAGACCAATTTTGTGCATTCTGAAAATTTTGGCCAAATTTTGGCCAATGTATCAGGAGAACATGAAGTGGAAAGAGGTACACTAAATTTCAGCTTCAAAGGCATCGCTTTAAAGTTGCTAATATGAGGCGCATTCCTTTCAAGAGGCGTCCGAAAATTCTGCGTCTCTTCGTTAAACAGTCACTGTCTCGAAACTTCTGCCCCACTTCTCGCTCATTGATTTGCTCTCCGGTGATGTTACTTTGTGCCATCTCTTTCAACGGCATGATCTCCTGTTAAAAAGCGCAATTTTGTGCATTCTGAAAATATTCGCAGGTTTTGGCCAATATATCAGGAGAACATGAAGTGAAATTAGGTATACTAAATTTCAGATTCAAAGGCATCGCCTTAAAGTTGCTAATAAGAGGCGCAGGCCTTTCAAGAGCCGTTCGAAAATTCTGCTCCTCTTCGTTAAAGAGTCACAGTCTCGAAATATCTGCGCCTCTTCTCGCTCTTTGATTTGCTCTCCGGAGACGTTACTTTGTGCCATCCCTTTCGACGGCACGTTCTCCTGTTACAAAGCGCAATTTTGTGCGTTCTGAAAATTTTCGCCAGATTTTGGCCAATACATCATGAGAACATGAAGTGGAAAGAGGTATACTAAATTTCAGCTTCAAATGCATCGCCTTAAAGTTGCAAATAAGAGGCGGAGGCCTTTCAAGAAGCGTTCGAAAATACTGCGTCTCTTCGTTAAACAGTCACTGTCTCGAAACATCTGCGCCACTCCTCGCTCAATGATTTGCTCTCCGGTGATGTTACTTTGTGCCATCTCTTTCGACGGCATGTTCTCCTGTTACAAAGCGCAATTTTGTGCATTCTGAAAATATTCGCAGGTTTTGGCCAATATATCAGGAGAACATGAAGTGGAATGAGGTATACTAAATTTCAGTTTCAAAGGCATCGCCGTAAATTTGCTAACAGGAGGCGCAGGCCTTTCAAGAGGCGTTCGAAAATTCTGCGTCTCTTCTTAAACAGTCACTGTCTCGAAACATCTGCGCCACTTCTCGCTCATTGATTTGCTCTCCGGTGATGTTACTTTGTGCCATCTCTTTCAACGGCATGATCTCCTGTTAAAAAGCGCAATTTTGTGCATTCTGAAAATATTCGCAGGTTTTGGCCAATATATCAGGAGAACATGAAGTGAAATTAGGTATACTAAATTTCAGATTCAAAGGCATCGCCTTAAAGTTGCTAATAAGAGGCGCAGGCCTTTCAAGAGCCGTTCGAAAATTCTGCTCCTCTTCGTTAAAGAGTCACAGTCTCGAAATATCTGCGCCACTCCTCGCTCAATGATTTGCTCTCCGGTGATGTTACTTTGTGCCATCTCTTTCGACGGCATGTTCTCCTGTTACAAAGCGCAATTTTGTGCATTCTGAAAATATTCGCAGGTTTTGGCCAATATATCAGGAGAACATGAAGTGGAATGAGGTATACTAAATTTCAGTTTCAAAGGCATCGCCGTAAAGTTGCTAACAGGAGGCGCAGGCCTTTCAAGAGGCGTTCGAAAATTCTGCGTCTCTTCTTAAACAGTCACTGTCTCGAAACATCTGCGCCACTTGTCGCTCTTTGATTTGCTCTCCGGAGACGTTACTTTGTGCCATCTCTTTCGACGACATGTTCTCCTGTTACAAAGCCCAATTTTGTGCATTCTGAAAATTTTCGCCAAATTTTGGCCAATGTATCAGGAGAACATGAAGTGGAAAGTGGTACACTAAATTTCAGCTTCAAAGGCATCACCTTAATGTTGCCAATAAGAGGCGCAGGCCTTTCAAGAGGAGTTCGAAAATTCTGCGTCTCTTCGTTAACCAGTCACTGTCTCGAAACATCTGCGCCACTTCTCGCTCTCTGATTTGCTCTCCGGAGACGTTACTTTGTGCCATCTCTTTCGACAGCATGTTCTCCTGTTACAAAGCGCAATTTTGTGCGTTCTGAAAATTTTCGCCAGATTTTGGCCAATACATCATGAGAACATGAAGTGGAAAGAGGTATACTAAAGTTCAGCTTCAAAGCCATCGCCTTAAAGTTGCAAATAAGAGGCGGAGGCCTTTCAAGAGGCGTTCGAAAATACTGCGTCTCTTCGTTAAACAGTCACTGTCTCGAAACATCTGCGCCACTCCTCGCTCTTTGATCTGCTCTATGGAGACGTTACTTTGTGCCATCTCTTTCAACGGCATGATCTCCTGTTAAAAAGCGCAATTTTGTGCATTCTGAAAATATTCGCAGGTTTTGGCCAATATATCAGGAGAACATGAAGTGGAATGAGGTATACTAAATTTCAGTTTCAAAGGCATCGCCGTAAAGTTGCTAACAGGAGGCGCAGGCCTTTCAAGAGGTGTTCGAAAATTCTGCGTCTCTTCGTTAAACAGTCACTGTCTCGAAACATCTGCGCCACTCCTCGCTCTTTGATTTGCTCTATGGAGACGTTACTTTGTGCCATCTCTTTCAACGGCATGATCTCCTGTTACAAAGACCAATTTTGTGCATTCTGAAAATTTTGGCCAAATTTTGGCCAATGTATCAGGAGAACATGAAGTGGAAGGAGGTACACTAAATTTCAGCTTCAAAGGCATCGCTTTAAAGATGCTAATATGAGGCGCATTCCTTTCAAGAGGCGTCCGAAAATTCTGCGTCTCTTCGTTAAACAGTCACTGTCTCGAAACTTCTGCCCCACTTCTCGCTCATTGATTTGCTCTCCGGTGATGTTACTTTGTGCCATCTCTTTCAACGGCATGATCTCCTGTTAAAAAGCGCAATTTTGTGCATTCTGAAAATATTCGCAGGTTTTGGCCAATATATCAGGAGAACATGAAGTGGAATGAGGTATACTAAATTTCAGATTCAAAGGCATCGCCTTAAAGTTGCCAATAAGAGGCGCAGGCCTTTCAAGAGGTGTTCGAAAATTCTGCGTCTCTTCGTTAAACAGTCACTGTCTCGAAACATCTGCGCCACTCCTCGCTCTTTGATTTGCTCTATGGAGACGTTACTTTGTGCCATCTCTTTCAACGGCATGATCTCCTGTTAAGAAGCGCAATTTTGTGCATTCTGAAAATATTCGCAGGTTTTGGCCAATATATCAGGAGAACATGAAGTGGAAAGAGGTACACTAAATTTCAGCTTCAAAGGCATCGCTTTAAAGTTGCTAATATGAGGCGCATTCCTTTCAAGAGGCGTCCGAAAATTCTGCGTCTCTTCGTTAAACAGTCACTGTCTCGAAACTTCTGCCCCACTTCTCGCTCATTGATTTGCTCTCCGGTGATGTTACTTTGTGCCATCTCCTTCAACGGCATGATCTCCTGTTAAAAAGCGCAATTTTGTGCATTCTGAAAATATTCGCAGGTTTTGGCCAATATATCAGGAGAACATGAAGTGAAATTAGGTATACTAAATTTCAGATTCAAAGGCATCGCCTTAAAGTTGCCAATAAGAGGCGCAGGCCTTTCAAGAGGTGTTCGAAAATTCTGCGTCTCTTCGTTAAACAGTCACTGTCTCGAAACATCTGCGCCACTTCTCGCTCTTTGATTTGCTCTCCGGTGACGTTACTTTGTGCCATCTCTTTCGACGGCATGTTCTCCTGTTACAAAGCCCAATTTTGTGCATTCTGAAAATTGTCGCCAAATTTTGGCCAATGTATCAGGAGAACATGATGTGGAAAGAGGTATACTAAATTTCAGCTTCAAAGGCATCGCCATAAAGTTGCCAACAAGTGGCGCAGGCCTTTCAAGAGGTGTTCGAAAATTCTGCGTCTCTTCGTTAAACAGTCACTGTCTCGAAACATCTGCGCCACTCCTCGCTCTTTGATTTGCTCTATGGAGACGTTACTTTGTGCCATCTCTTTCAACGGCATGATCTCCTGTTAAGAAGCGCAATTTTGTGCATTCTGAAAATATTCGCAGGTTTTGGCCAATATATCAGGAGAACATGAAGTGGAATGAGGTATACTAAATTTCAGTTTCAAAGGCATCGCCGTAAAGTTGCTAACAGGAGGCGCAGGCCTTTCAAGAGGCGTTCGAAAATTCTGCGTCTCTTCTTAAACAGTCACTGTCTCGAAACATCTGCGCCACTTGTCGCTCTTTGATTTGCTCTCCGGAGACGTTACTTTGTGCCATCCCTTTCGACGGCATGTTCTCCTGTTACAAAGACCAATTTTGTGCATTCTGAAAATTTTGGCCAAATTTTGGCCAATGTATCAGGAGAACATGAAGTGGAAAGAGGTACACTAAATTTCAGCTTCAAAGGCATCGCTTTAAAGTTGCTAATATGAGGCGCATTCCTTTCAAGAGGCGTCCGAAAATTCTGCGTCTCTTCGTTAAACAGTCACTGTCTCGAAACTTCTGCCCCACTTCTCGCTCATTGATTTGCTCTCCGGTGATGTTACTTTGTGCCATCTCTTTCAACGGCATGATCTCCTGTTAAAAAGCGCAATTTTGTGCATTCTGAAAATATTCGCAGGTTTTGGCCAATATATCAGGAGAACATGAAGTGGAATGAGGTATACTAAATTTCAGTTTCAAAGGCATCGCCGTAAAGTTGCTAACAGGAGGCGCAGGCCTTTCAAGAGGCGTTCGAAAATTCTGCGTCTCTTCTTAAACAGTCACTGTCTCGAAACATCTGCGCCACTCCTCGCTCTTTGATCTGCTCTATGGAGACGTTACTTTGTGCCATCTCTTTCAACGGCATGATCTCCTGTTAAAAAGCGCAATTTTGTGCATTCTGAAAATATTCGCAGGTTTTGGCCAATATATCAAGAGAACATGAAGTGGAATGAGGTATACTAAATTTCAGATTCAAAGGCATCGCCTTAAAGTTGCCAATAAGAGGCGCAGGCCTTTCAAGAGGTGTTCGAAAATTCTGCGTCTCTTCGTTAAACAGTCACTGTCTCGAAACATCTGCGCCACTCCTCGCTCTTTGATTTGCTCTATGGAGACGTTACTTTGTGCCATCTCTTTCAACGGCATGATCTCCTGTTAAAAAGCGCAATTTTGTGCATTCTGAAAATATTCGCAGGTTTTGGCCAATATATCAGGAGAACATGAAGTGGAATGAGGTATACTAAATTTCAGTTTCAAAGGCATCGCCGTAAAGTTGCTAACAGGAGGCGCAGGCCTTTCAAGAGGCGTTCGAAAATTCTGCGTCTCTTCTTAAACAGTCACTGTCTCGAAACATCTGCGCCACTTGTCGCTCTTTGATTTGCTCTCCGGAGACGTTACTTTGTGCCATCCCTTTCGACGGCATGTTCTCCTGTTACAAAGACCAATTTCGTGCATTCTGAAAATTTTGGCCAAATTTTGGCCAATGTATCAGGAGAACATGAAGTGGAAAGAGGTACACTAAATTTCAGCTTCAAAGGCATCGCTTTAAAGTTGCTAATATGAGGCGCATTCCTTTCAAGAGGCGTCCGAAAATTCTGCGTCTCTTCGTTAAACAGTCACTGTCTCGAAACTTCTGCCCCACTTCTCGCTCATTGATTTGCTCTCCGGTGATGTTACTTTGTGCCATCTCCTTCAACGGCATGATCTCCTGTTAAAAAGCGCAATTTTGTGCATTCTGAAAATATTCGCAGGTTTTGGCCAATATATCAGGAGAACATGAAGTGAAATTAGGTATACTAAATTTCAGATTCAAAGGCATCGCCTTAAAGTTGCTAATAAGAGGCGCAGGCCTTTCAAGAGCTGTTCGAAAATTCTGCTCCTCTTCGTTAAAGAGTCACAGTCTCGAAATATCTGCGCCTCTTCTCGCTCTTTGATTTGCTCTCCGGAGACGTTACTTTGTGCCATCCCTTTCGACGGCACGTTCTCCTGTTACAAAGCGCAATTTTGTGCGTTCTGAAAATTTTCGCCAGATTTTGGCCAATACATCATGAGAACATGAAGTGGAAAGAGGTATACTAAATTTCAGCTTCAAATGCATCGCCTTAAAGTTGCAAATAAGAGGCGGAGGCCTTTCAAGAAGCGTTCGAAAATACTGCGTCTCTTCGTTAAACAGTCACTGTCTCGAAACATCTGCGCCACTCCTCGCTCAATGATTTGCTCTCCGGTGATGTTACTTTGTGCCATCTCTTTCGACGGCATGTTCTCCTGTTACAAAGCGCAATTTTGTGCATTCTGAAAATATTCGCAGGTTTTGGCCAATATATCAGGAGAACATGAAGTGGAATGAGGTATACTAAATTTCAGTTTCAAAGGCATCGCCGTAAATTTGCTAACAGGAGGCGCAGGCCTTTCAAGAGGCGTTCGAAAATTCTGCGTCTCTTCTTAAACAGTCACTGTCTCGAAACATCTGCGCCACTTGTCGCTCTTTGATTTGCTCTCCGGAGACGTTACTTTGTGCCATCCCTTTCGTCGGCATGTTCTCCTGTTACAAAGCCCAATTTTGTGCATTCTGAAAATTTTCGCCAAATTTTGGCCAATGTATCAGGAGAACATGAAGTGGAAAGAGGTACACTAAATTTCAGCTTCAAAGGCATCGCCTTAAACTTGCCAATAAGAGGCGCAGGCCTTTCAAGAGGTGTTCGAAAATTCTGCGTCTCTTCGTTAAACAGTCACTGTCTCGAAACATCTGCGCCACTTCTCGCTCTTTGATTTGCTCTCCGGTGACGTTACTTTGTGCCATCTCTTTCGACGGCATGTTCTCCTGTTACAAAGCCCAATTTTGTGCATTCTGAAAATTGTCGCCAAATTTTGGCCAATGTATCAGGAGAACATGATGTGGAAAGAGGTATACTAAATTTCAGCTTCAAAGGCATCGCCATAAAGTTGCCAACAAGTGGCGCAGGCCTTTCAAGAGGTGTTCGAAAATTCTGCGTCTCTTCGTTAAACAGTCACTGTCTCGAAACATCTGCGCCACTTCTCGCTCTTTGATCTGCTCTATGGAGACGTTACTTTGTGCCATCTCTTTCAATGGCATGATCTCCTGTTAAAAAGCGCAATTTTGTGCATTCTGAAAATATTCGCAGGTTTTGGCCAATATATCAGGAGAACATGAAGTGGAATGAGGTATACTAAATTTCAGATTCAAAGGCATCGCCTTAAAGTTGCCAATAAGAGGTGCAGGCCTTTCAAGAGGTGTTCGAAAATTCTGCGTCTCTTCGTTAACCAGTCACTGTCTCGAAACATCTGCGCCACTTGTCGCTCTTTGATTTGCTCTCCGGTGATGTTACTTTGTGCCATCTCTTTCAACGGCATGATCTCCTGTTAAGAAGCGCAATTTTGTGCATTCTGAAAATATTCGCAGGTTTTGGCCAATATATCAGGAGAACATGAAGTGGAATGAGGTATACTAAATTTCAGTTTCAAAGGCATCGCCGTAAAGTTGCTAACAGGAGGCGCAGGCCTTTCAAGAGGCGTTCGAAAATTCTGCGTCTCTTCTTAAACAGTCACTGTCTCGAAACATCTGCGCCACTTGTCGCTCTTTGATTTGCTCTCCGGAGACGTTACTTTGTGCCATCCCTTTCGACGGCATGTTCTCCTGTTACAAAGACCAATTTTGTGCATTCTGAAAATTTTGGCCAAATTTTGGCCAATGTATCAGGAGAACATGAAGTGGAAAGAGGTACACTAAATTTCAGCTTCAAAGGCATCGCTTTAAAGTTGCTAATATGAGGCGCATTCCTTTCAAGAGGCGTCCGAAAATTCTGCGTCTCTTCGTTAAACAGTCACTGTCTCGAAACTTCTGCCCCACTTCTCGCTCATTGATTTGCTCTCCGGTGATGTTACTTTGTGCCATCTCTTTCAACGGCATGATCTCCTGTTAAAAAGCGCAATTTTGTGCATTCTGAAAATATTCGCAGGTTTTGGCCAATATATCAGGAGAACATGAAGTGGAATGAGGTATACTAAATTTCAGTTTCAAAGGCATCGCCGTAAAGTTGCTAACAGGAGGCGCAGGCCTTTCAAGAGGCGTTCGAAAATTCTGCGTCTCTTCTTAAACAGTCACTGTCTCGAAACATCTGCGCCACTCCTCGCTCTTTGATCTGCTCTATGGAGACGTTACTTTGTGCCATCTCTTTCAACGGCATGATCTCCTGTTAAAAAGCGCAATTTTGTGCATTCTGAAAATATTCGCAGGTTTTGGCCAATATATCAGGAGAACATGAAGTGGAATGAGGTATACTAAATTTCAGATTCAAAGGCATCGCCTTAAAGTTGCCAATAAGAGGCGCAGGCCTTTCAAGAGGTGTTCGAAAATTCTGCGTCTCTTCGTTAAACAGTCACTGTCTCGAAACATCTGCGCCACTCCTCGCTCTTTGATTTGCTCTATGGAGACGTTACTTTGTGCCATCTCTTTCAACGGCATGATCTCCTGTTAAAAAGCGCAATTTTGTGCATTCTGAAAATATTCGCAGGTTTTGGCCAATATATCAGGAGAACATGAAGTGGAATGAGGTATACTAAATTTCAGTTTCAAAGGCATCGCCGTAAAGTTGCTAACAGGAGGCGCAGGCCTTTCAAGAGGCGTTCGAAAATTCTGCGTCTCTTCTTAAACAGTCACTGTCTCGAAACATCTGCGCCACTTGTCGCTCTTTGATTTGCTCTCCGGAGACGTTACTTTGTGCCATCCCTTTCGACGGCATGTTCTCCTGTTACAAAGACCAATTTTGTGCATTCTGAAAATTTTGGCCAAATTTTGGCCAATGTATCAGGAGAACATGAAGTGGAAAGAGGTACACTAAATTTCAGCTTCAAAGGCATCGCTTTAAAGTTGCTAATATGAGGCGCATTCCTTTCAAGAGGCGTCCGAAAATTCTGCGTCTCTTCGTTAAACAGTCACTGTCTCGAAACTTCTGCCCCACTTCTCGCTCATTGATTTGCTCTCCGGTGATGTTACTTTGTGCCATCTCTTTCAACGGCATGATCTCCTGTTAAAAAGCGCAATTTTGTGCATTCTGAAAATATTCGCAGGTTTTGGCCAATATATCAGGAGAACATGAAGTGGAATGAGGTATACTAAATTTCAGTTTCAACGGCATCGCCGTAAAGTTGCTAACAGGAGGCGCAGGCCTTTCAAGAGGCGTTCGAAAATTCTGCGTCTCTTCTTAAACAGTCACTGTCTCGAAACATCTGCGCCACTCCTCGCTCTTTGATCTGCTCTATGGAGACGTTACTTTGTGCCATCTCTTTCAACGGCATGATCTCCTGTTAAAAAGCGCAATTTTGTGCATTCTGAAAATATTCGCAGGTTTTGGCCAATATATCAGGAGAACATGAAGTGGAATGAGGTATACTAAATTTCAGATTCAAAGGCATCGCCTTAAAGTTGCCAATAAGAGGCGCAGGCCTTTCAAGAGGTGTTCGAAAATTCTGCGTCTCTTCGTTAAACAGTCACTGTCTCGAAACATCTGCGCCACTCCTCGCTCTTTGATTTGCTCTATGGAGACGTTACTTTGTGCCATCTCTTTCAACGGCATGATCTCCTGTTAAAAAGCGCAATTTTGTGCATTCTGAAAATATTCGCAGGTTTTGGCCAATATATCAGGAGAACATGAAGTGGAATGAGGTATACTAAATTTCAGTTTCAAAGGCATCGCCGTAAAGTTGCTAACAGGAGGCGCAGGCCTTTCAAGAGGCGTTCGAAAATTCTGCGTCTCTTCTTAAACAGTCACTGTCTCGAAACATCTGCGCCACTTGTCGCTCTTTGATTTGCTCTCCGGAGACGTTACTTTGTGCCATCCCTTTCGACGGCATGTTCTCCTGTTACAAAGACCAATTTCGTGCATTCTGAAAATTTTGGCCAAATTTTGGCCAATGTATCAGGAGAACATGAAGTGGAAAGAGGTACACTAAATTTCAGCTTCAAAGGCATCGCTTTAAAGTTGCTAATATGAGGCGCATTCCTTTCAAGAGGCGTCCGAAAATTCTGCGTCTCTTCGTTAAACAGTCACTGTCTCGAAATTTCTGCCCCACTTCTCGCTCATTGATTTGCTCTCCGGTGATGTTACTTTGTGCCATCTCCTTCAACGGCATGATCTCCTGTTAAAAAGCGCAATTTTGTGCATTCTGAAAATATTCGCAGGTTTTGGCCAATATATCAGGAGAACATGAAGTGAAATTAGGTATACTAAATTTCAGATTCAAAGGCATCGCCTTAAAGTTGCTAATAAGAGGCGCAGGCCTTTCAAGAGCTGTTCGAAAATTCTGCTCCTCTTCGTTAAAGAGTCACAGTCTCGAAATATCTGCGCCTCTTCTCGCTCTTTGATTTGCTCTCCGGAGACGTTACTTTGTGCCATCCCTTTCGACGGCACGTTCTCCTGTTACAAAGCGCAATTTTGTGCGTTCTGAAAATTTTCGCCAGATTTTGGCCAATACATCATGAGAACATGAAGTGGAAAGAGGTATACTAAATTTCAGCTTCAAATGCATCGCCTTAAAGTTGCAAATAAGAGGCGGAGGCCTTTCAAGAAGCGTTCGAAAATACTGCGTCTCTTCGTTAAACAGTCACTGTCTCGAAACATCTGCGCCACTCCTCGCTCAATGATTTGCTCTCCGGTGATGTTACTTTGTGCCATCTCTTTCGACGGCATGTTCTCCTGTTACAAAGCGCAATTTTGTGCATTCTGAAAATATTCGCAGGTTTTGGCCAATATATCAGGAGAACATGAAGTGGAATGAGGTATACTAAATTTCAGTTTCAAAGGCATCGCCGTAAATTTGCTAACAGGAGGCGCAGGCCTTTCAAGAGGCGTTCGAAAATTCTGCGTCTCTTCTTAAACAGTCACTGTCTCGAAACATCTGCGCCACTTGTCGCTCTTTGATTTGCTCTCCGGAGACGTTACTTTGTGCCATCCCTTTCGTCGGCATGTTCTCCTGTTACAAAGCCCAATTTTGTGCATTCTGAAAATTTTCGCCAAATTTTGGCCAATGTATCAGGAGAACATGAAGTGGAAAGAGGTACACTAAATTTCAGCTTCAAAGGCATCGCCTTAAACTTGCCAATAAGAGGCGCAGGCCTTTCAAGAGGTGTTCGAAAATTCTGCGTCTCTTCGTTAAACAGTCACTGTCTCGAAACATCTGCGCCACTTCTCGCTCTTTGATTTGCTCTCCGGTGACGTTACTTTGTGCCATCTCTTTCGACGGCATGTTCTCCTGTTACAAAGCCCAATTTTGTGCATTCTGAAAATTGTCGCCAAATTTTGGCCAATGTATCAGGAGAACATGATGTGGAAAGAGGTATACTAAATTTCAGCTTCAAAGGCATCGCCATAAAGTTGCCAACAAGTGGCGCAGGCCTTTCAAGAGGTGTTCGAAAATTCTGCGTCTCTTCGTTAAACAGTCACTGTCTCGAAACATCTGCGCCACTTCTCGCTCTTTGATCTGCTCTATGGAGACGTTACTTTGTGCCATCTCTTTCAATGGCATGATCTCCTGTTAAAAAGCGCAATTTTGTGCATTCTGAGAATTTTCGCCAGATTTTGGCCAATATATCATGAAAACATGAAGTAGAAAGAGGTATACTAAATTTCAGCTTCAAAGCCATCGCCTTAAAGTTGCAAATAAGAGGCGGAGGCCTTTCAAGAGGCGTTCGAAAATACTGCGTCTCTTCGTTAAACAGTCACTGTCTCGAAACATCTGCGCCACTCCTCGCTCTTTGATCTGCTCTATGGAGACGTTACTTTGTGCCATCTCTTTCAACGGCATGATCTCCTGTTAAAAAGCGCAATTTTGTGCATTCTGAAAATATTCGCAGGTTTTGGCCAATATATCAGGAGAACATGAAGTGGAATGAGGTATACTAAATTTCAGATTCAAAGGCATCGCCTTAAAGTTGCCAATAAGAGGCGCAGGCCTTTCAAGAGGTGTTCGAAAATTCTGCGTCTCTTCGTTAAACAGTCACTGTCTCGAAACATCTGCGCCACTCCTCGCTCTTTGATTTGCTCTATGGAGACGTTACTTTGTGCCATCTCTTTCAACGGCATGATCTCCTGTTACAAAGACCAATTTTGTGCATTCTGAAAATTTTGGCCAAATTTTGGCCAATGTATCCGGAGAACATGAAGTGGAAGGAGGTACACTAAATTTCAGCTTCAAAGGCATCGCTTTAAAGATGCTAATATGAGGCGCATTCCTTTCAAGAGGCGTCCGAAAATTCTGCGTCTCTTCGTTAAACAGTCACTGTCTCGAAACTTCTGCCCCACTTCTCGCTCATTGATTTGCTCTCCGGTGATGTTACTTTGTGCCATCTCTTTCAACGGCATGATCTCCTGTTAAAAAGCGCAATTTTGTGCATTCTGAAAATATTCGCAGGTTTTGGCCAATATATCAGGAGAACATGAAGTGGAATGAGGTATACTAAATTTCAGATTCAAAGGCATCGCCTTAAAGTTGCCAATAAGAGGCGCAGGCCTTTCAAGAGGTGTTCGAAAATTCTGCGTCTCTTCGTTAAACAGTCACTGTCTCGAAACATCTGCGCCACTCCTCGCTCTTTGATTTGCTCTATGGAGACGTTACTTTGTGCCATCTCTTTCAACGGCATGATCTCCTGTTAAGAAGCGCAATTTTGTGCATTCTGAAAATATTCGCAGGTTTTGGCCAATATATCAGGAGAACATGAAGTGGAATGAGGTATACTAAATTTCAGTTTCAAAGGCATCGCCGTAAAGTTGCTAACAGGAGGCGCAGGCCTTTCAAGAGGCGTTCGAAAATTCTGCGTCTCTTCTTAAACAGTCACTGTCTCGAAACATCTGCGCCACTTGTCGCTCTTTGATTTGCTCTCCGGAGACGTTACTTTGTGCCATCCCTTTCGACGGCATGTTCTCCTGTTACAAAGACCAATTTTGTGCATTCTGAAAATTTTGGCCAAATTTTGGCCAATGTATCAGGAGAACATGAAGTGGAAAGAGGTACACTAAATTTCAGCTTCAAAGGCATCGCTTTAAAGTTGCTAATATGAGGCGCATTCCTTTCAAGAGGCGTCCGAAAATTCTGCGTCTCTTCGTTAAACAGTCACTGTCTCGAAACTTCTGCCCCACTTCTCGCTCATTGATTTGCTCTCCGGTGATGTTACTTTGTGCCATCTCTTTCAACGGCATGATCTCCTGTTAAAAAGCGCAATTTTGTGCATTCTGAAAATATTCGCAGGTTTTGGCCAATATATCAGGAGAACATGAAGTGGAATGAGGTATACTAAATTTCAGTTTCAAAGGCATCGCCGTAAAGTTGCTAACAGGAGGCGCAGGCCTTTCAAGAGGCGTTCGAAAATTCTGCGTCTCTTCTTAAACAGTCACTGTCTCGAAACATCTGCGCCACTTGTCGCTCTTTGATTTGCTCTCCGGAGACGTTACTTTGTGCCATCCCTTTCGACGGCATGTTCTCCTGTTACAAAGACCAATTTTGTGCATTCTGAAAATTTTGGCCAAATTTTGGCCAATGTATCAGGAGAACATGAAGTGGAAAGAGGTACACTAAATTTCAGCTTCAAAGGCATCGCTTTAAAGTTGCTAATATGAGGCGCATTCCTTTCAAGAGGCGTCCGAAAATTCTGCGTCTCTTCGTTAAACAGTCACTGTCTCGAAACTTCTGCCCCACTTCTCGCTCATTGATTTGCTCTCCGGTGATGTTACTTTGTGCCATCTCTTTCAACGGCATGATCTCCTGTTAAAAAGCGCAATTTTGTGCATTCTGAAAATATTCGCAGGTTTTGGCCAATATATCAGGAGAACATGAAGTGGAATGAGGTATACTAAATTTCAGTTTCAAAGGCATCGCCGTAAAGTTGCTAACAGGAGGCGCAGGCCTTTCAAGAGGCGTTCGAAAATTCTGCGTCTCTTCTTAAACAGTCACTGTCTCGAAACATCTGCGCCACTCCTCGCTCTTTGATCTGCTCTATGGAGACGTTACTTTGTGCCATCTCTTTCAACGGCATGATCTCCTGTTAAAAAGCGCAATTTTGTGCATTCTGAAAATATTCGCAGGTTTTGGCCAATATATCAGGAGAACATGAAGTGGAATGAGGTATACTAAATTTCAGATTCAAAGGCATCGCCTTAAAGTTGCCAATAAGAGGCGCAGGCCTTTCAAGAGGTGTTCGAAAATTCTGCGTCTCTTCGTTAAACAGTCACTGTCTCGAAACATCTGCGCCACTCCTCGCTCTTTGATTTGCTCTATGGAGACGTTACTTTGTGCCATCTCTTTCAACGGCATGATCTCCTGTTAAAAAGCGCAATTTTGTGCATTCTGAAAATATTCGCAGGTTTTGGCCAATATATCAGGAGAACATGAAGTGGAATGAGGTATACTAAATTTCAGTTTCAAAGGCATCGCCGTAAAGTTGCTAACAGGAGGCGCAGGCCTTTCAAGAGGCGTTCGAAAATTCTGCGTCTCTTCTTAAACAGTCACTGTCTCGAAACATCTGCGCCACTTGTCGCTCTTTGATTTGCTCTCCGGAGACGTTACTTTGTGCCATCCCTTTCGACGGCATGTTCTCCTGTTACAAAGACCAATTTCGTGCATTCTGAAAATTTTGGCCAAATTTTGGCCAATGTATCAGGAGAACATGAAGTGGAAAGAGGTACACTAAATTTCAGCTTCAAAGGCATCGCTTTAAAGTTGCTAATATGAGGCGCATTCCTTTCAAGAGGCGTCCGAAAATTCTGCGTCTCTTCGTTAAACAGTCACTGTCTCGAAACTTCTGCCCCACTTCTCGCTCATTGATTTGCTCTCCGGTGATGTTACTTTGTGCCATCTCCTTCAACGGCATGATCTCCTGTTAAAAAGCGCAATTTTGTGCATTCTGAAAATATTCGCAGGTTTTGGCCAATATATCAGGAGAACATGAAGTGAAATTAGGTATACTAAATTTCAGATTCAAAGGCATCGCCTTAAAGTTGCTAATAAGAGGCGCAGGCCTTTCAAGAGCTGTTCGAAAATTCTGCTCCTCTTCGTTAAAGAGTCACAGTCTCGAAATATCTGCGCCTCTTCTCGCTCTTTGATTTGCTCTCCGGAGACGTTACTTTGTGCCATCCCTTTCGACGGCACGTTCTCCTGTTACAAAGCGCAATTTTGTGCGTTCTGAAAATTTTCGCCAGATTTTGGCCAATACATCATGAGAACATGAAGTGGAAAGAGGTATACTAAATTTCAGCTTCAAATGCATCGCCTTAAAGTTGCAAATAAGAGGCGGAGGTCTTTCAAGAAGCGTTCGAAAATACTGCGTCTCTTCGTTAAACAGTCACTGTCTCGAAACATCTGCGCCACTCCTCGCTCAATGATTTGCTCTCCGGTGATGTTACTTTGTGCCATCTCTTTCGACGGCATGTTCTCCTGTTACAAAGCCCAATTTTGTGCATTCTGAAAATTGTCGCCAAATTTTGGCCAATGTATCAGGAGAACATGATGTGGAAAGAGGTATACTAAATTTCAGCTTCAAAGGCATCGCCATAAAGTTGCCAACAAGTGGCGCAGGCCTTTCAAGAGGTGTTCGAAAATTCTGCGTCTCTTCGTTAAACAGTCACTGTCTCGAAACATCTGCGCCACTCCTCGCTCTTTGATTTGCTCTATGGAGACGTTACTTTGTGCCATCTCTTTCAACGGCATGATCTCCTGTTAAGAAGCGCAATTTTGTGCATTCTGAAAATATTCGCAGGTTTTGGCCAATATATCAGGAGAACATGAAGTGGAATGAGGTATACTAAATTTCAGTTTCAAAGGCATCGCCGTAAAGTTGCTAACAGGAGGCGCAGGCCTTTCAAGAGGCGTTCGAAAATTCTGCGTCTCTTCTTAAACAGTCACTGTCTCGAAACATCTGCGCCACTTGTCGCTCTTTGATTTGCTCTCCGGAGACGTTACTTTGTGCCATCCCTTTCGACGGCATGTTCTCCTGTTACAAAGACCAATTTTGTGCATTCTGAAAATTTTGGCCAAATTTTGGCCAATGTATCAGGAGAACATGAAGTGGAAAGAGGTACACTAAATTTCAGCTTCAAAGGCATCGCTTTAAAGTTGCTAATATGAGGCGCATTCCTTTCAAGAGGCGTCCGAAAATTCTGCGTCTCTTCGTTAAACAGTCACTGTCTCGAAACTTCTGCCCCACTTCTCGCTCATTGATTTGCTCTCCGGTGATGTTACTTTGTGCCATCTCTTTCAACGGCATGATCTCCTGTTAAAAAGCGCAATTTTGTGCATTCTGAAAATATTCGCAGGTTTTGGCCAATATATCAGGAGAACACGAAGTGGAATGAGGTATACTAAATTTCAGTTTCAAAGGCATCGCCGTAAAGTTGCTAACAGGAGGCGCAGGCCTTTCAAGAGGCGTTCGAAAATTCTGCGTCTCTTCTTAAACAGTCACTGTCTCGAAACATCTGCGCCACTCCTCGCTCTTTGATCTGCTCTATGGAGACGTTACTTTGTGCCATCTCTTTCAACGGCATGATCTCCTGTTAAAAAGCGCAATTTTGTGCATTCTGAAAATATTCGCAGGTTTTGGCCAATATATCAGGAGAACATGAAGTGGAATGAGGTATACTAAATTTCAGATTCAAAGGCATCGCCTTAAAGTTGCCAATAAGAGGCGCAGGCCTTTCAAGAGGTGTTCGAAAATTCTGCGTCTCTTCGTTAAACAGTCACCGTCTCGAAACATCTGCGCCACTCCTCGCTCTTTGATTTGCTCTATGGAGACGTTACTTTGTGCCATCTCTTTCAACGGCATGATCTCCTGTTAAAAAGCGCAATTTTGTGCATTCTGAAAATATTCGCAGGTTTTGGCCAATATATCAGGAGAACATGAAGTGGAATGAGGTATACTAAATTTCAGTTTCAAAGGCATCGCCGTAAAGTTGCTAACAGGAGGCGCAGGCCTTTCAAGAGGCGTTCGAAAATTCTGCGTCTCTTCTTAAACAGTCACTGTCTCGAAACATCTGCGCCACTTGTCGCTCTTTGATTTGCTCTCCGGAGACGTTACTTTGTGCCATCCCTTTCGACGGCATGTTCTCCTGTTACAAAGACCAATTTCGTGCATTCTGAAAATTTTGGCCAAATTTTGGCCAATGTATCAGGAGAACATGAAGTGGAAAGAGGTACACTAAATTTCAGCTTCAAAGGCATCGCTTTAAAGTTGCTAATATGAGGCGCATTCCTTTCAAGAGGCGTCCGAAAATTCTGCGTCTCTTCGTTAAACAGTCACTGTCTCGAAACTTCTGCCCCACTTCTCGCTCATTGATTTGCTCTCCGGTGATGTTACTTTGTGCCATCTCCTTCAACGGCATGATCTCCTGTTAAAAAGCGCAATTTTGTGCATTCTGAAAATATTCGCAGGTTTTGGCCAATATATCAGGAGAACATGAAGTGAAATTAGGTATACTAAATTTCAGATTCAAAGGCATCGCCTTAAAGTTGCTAATAAGAGGCGCAGGCCTTTCAAGAGCTGTTCGAAAATTCTGCTCCTCTTCGTTAAAGACTCACAGTCTCGAAATATCTGCGCCTCTTCTCGCTCTTTGATTTGCTCTCCGGAGACGTTACTTTGTGCCATCCCTTTCGACGGCACGTTCTCCTGTTACAAAGCGCAATTTTGTGCGTTCTGAAAATTTTCGCCAGATTTTGGCCAATACATCATGAGAACATGAAGTGGAAAGAGGTATACTAAATTTCAGCTTCAAATGCATCGCCTTAAAGTTGCAAATAAGAGGCGGAGGCCTTTCAAGAAGCGTTCGAAAATACTGCGTCTCTTCGTTAAACAGTCACTGTCTCGAAACATCTGCGCCACTCCTCGCTCAATGATTTGCTCTCCGGTGATGTTACTTTGTGCCATCTCTTTCGACGGCATGTTCTCCTGTTACAAAGCGCAATTTTGTGCATTCTGAAAATATTCGCAGGTTTTGGCCAATATATCAGGAGAACATGAAGTGGAATGAGGTATACTAAATTTCAGTTTCAAAGGCATCGCCGTAAATTTGCTAACAGGAGGCGCAGGCCTTTCAAGAGGCGTTCGAAAATTCTGCGTCTCTTCTTAAACAGTCACTGTCTCGAAACATCTGCGCCACTTGTCGCTCTTTGATTTGCTCTCCGGAGACGTTACTTTGTGCCATCCCTTTCGTCGGCATGTTCTCCTGTTACAAAGCCCAATTTTGTGCATTCTGAAAATTTTCGCCAAATTTTGGCCAATGTATCAGGAGAACATGAAGTGGAAAGAGGTACACTAAATTTCAGCTTCAAAGGCATCGCCTTAAACTTGCCAATAAGAGGCGCAGGCCTTTCAAGAGGTGTTCGAAAATTCTGCGTCTCTTCGTTAAACAGTCACTGTCTCGAAACATCTGCGCCACTTCTCGCTCTTTGATTTGCTCTCCGGTGACGTTACTTTGTGCCATCTCTTTCGACGGCATGTTCTCCTGTTACAAAGCCCAATTTTGTGCATTCTGAAAATTGTCGCCAAATTTTGGCCAATGTATCAGGAGAACATGATGTGGAAAGAGGTATACTAAATTTCAGCTTCAAAGGCATCGCCATAAAGTTGCCAACAAGTGGCGCAGGCCTTTCAAGAGGTGTTCGAAAATTCTGCGTCTCTTCGTTAAACAGTCACTGTCTCGAAACATCTGCGCCACTTCTCGCTCTTTGATCTGCTCTATGGAGACGTTACTTTGTGCCATCTCTTTCAATGGCATGATCTCCTGTTAAAAAGCGCAATTTTGTGCATTCTGAAAATATTCGCAGGTTTTGGCCAATATATCAGGAGAACATGAAGTGGAATGAGGTATACTAAATTTCAGATTCAAAGGCATCGCCTTAAAGTTGCCAATAAGAGGCGCAGGCCTTTCAAGAGGTGTTCGAAAATTCTGCGTCTCTTCGTTAAACAGTCACTGTCTCGAAACATCTGCGCCACTCCTCGCTCTTTGATTTGCTCTATGGAGACGTTACTTTGTGCCATCTCTTTCAACGGCATGATCTCCTGTTAAGAAGCGCAATTTTGTGCATTCTGAAAATATTCGCAGGTGTTGGCCAATATATCAGGAGAACATGAAGTGGAATGAGGTACACTAAATTTCAGCTTCAAAGGCATCGCTTTAAAGTTGCTAATATGAGGCGCATTCCTTTCAAGAGGCGTCCGAAAATTCTGCGTCTCTTCGTTAAACAGTCACTGTCTCGAAACTTCTGCCCCACTTCTCGCTCATTGATTTGCTCTCCGGTGATGTTACTTTGTGCCATCTCCTTCAACGGCATGATCTCCTGTTAAAAAGCGCAATTTTGTGCATTCTGAAAATATTCGCAGGTTTTGGCCAATATATCTGGAGAACATGAAGTGAAATTAGGTATACTAAATTTCAGATTCAAAGGCATCGCCTTAAAGTTGCTAATAAGAGGCGCAGGCCTTTCAAGAGCCGTTCGAAAATTCTGCTCCTCTTCGTTAAAGAGTCACAGTCTCGAAATATCTGCGCCTCTTCTCGCTCTTTGATTTGCTCTCCGGAGACGTTACTTTGTGCCATCCCTTTCGACGGCACGTTCTCCTGTTACAAAGCGCAATTTTGTGCGTTCTGAAAATTTTCGCCAGATTTTGGCCAATACATCAAGAGAACATGAAGTGGAAAGAGGTATACTAAATTTCAGCTTCAAATGCATCGCCTTAAAGTTGCAAATAAGAGGCGGAGGCCTTTCAAGAAGCGTTCGAAAATACTGCGTCTCTTCGTTAAACAGTCACTGTCTCGAAACATCTGCGCCACTCCTCGCTCAATGATTTGCTCTCCGGTGATGTTACTTTGTGCCATCTCTTTCGACGGCATGTTCTCCTGTTACAAAGCGCAATTTTGTGCATTCTGAAAATATTCGCAGGTTTTGGCCAATATATCAGGAGAACATGAAGTGGAATGAGGTATACTAAATTTCAGTTTCAAAGGCATCGCCGTAAAGTTGCTAACAGGAGGCGCAGGCCTTTCAAGAGGCGTTCGAAAATTCTGCGTCTCTTCTTAAACAGTCACTGTCTCGAAACATCTGCGCCACTTCTCGCTCTTTGATTTGCTCTCCGGAGACGTTACTTTGTGCCATCCCTTTCGACGGCATGTTCTCCTGTTACAAAGCCCAATTTTGTGCATTCTGAAAATTTTCGCCAAATTTTGGCCAATGTATCAGGAGAACATGAAGTGGAAAGAGGTACACTAAATTTCAGCTTCAAAGGCATCGCCTTAAAGTTGCTAATAAGAGGCGCAGGCCTTTCAAGAGGCGTTCGAAAATTCTGCTCCTCTTCGTTAAAGAGTCACTGTCTCGAAACATCTGCGCCTCTTCTCGCTCTTTGATTTGCTCTCCGGAGACGTTACTTTGTGCCATCCCTTTCGACGGCACGTTCTCCTGTTACAAAGCGCAATTTCGTGCGTTCTGAAAATTTTCGCCAGATTTTGGCCAATATATCATGAGAACATGAAGTGGAAAGAGGTATACTAAATTTCAGCTTCAAATGCATCGCCTTAAAGTTGCCAATAAGAGGCGCAGGCCTTTCAAGAGGTGTTCGAAAATTCTGCGTCTCTTCGTTAACCAGTCACTGTCTCGAAACATCTGCGCCACTTCTCGCTCTTTGATTTGCTCCCCGGAGACGTTACTTTGTGCCATCTCTTTCGACGACATGTTCTCCTGTTACAAAGCCCAATTTTGTGCATTCTGAAAATTTTCGCCAAATTTTGGCCAATGTATCATGAGGACATGAAGTGGAAAGAGATATACTAAATTTCAGCTTCAAATGCATCGCCTTAAAGTTGCCAATAAGAGGCGCAGGCCTTTCAAGAGGTGTTCGAAAATTCTGCGTCTCTTCGTTAAACAGTCACTGTCTCGAAACATCTGCGCCACTTCTCGCTCTTTGATTTGCTCTCCGGTGACGTTACTTTGTGCCATCTCTTTCGACGGCATGTTCTCCTGTTACAAAGCGCAATTTTGTGCGTTCTGAAAATTTTCGCCAGATTTTGGCCAATATATCAGGAGAACATGAAGTGGAATGAGGTATACTAAATTTCAGTTTCAAAGGCATCGCCGTAAAGTTGCTAACAGGAGGCGCAGGCCTTTCAAGAGGCGTTCGAAAATTCTGCGTCTCTTCTTAAACAGTCACTGTCTCGAAACATCTGCGCCACTTGTCGCTCTTTGATTTGCTCTCCGGAGACGTTACTTTGTGCCATCCCTTTCGACGGCATGTTCTCCTGTTACAAAGACCAATTTCGTGCATTCTGAAAATTTTGGCCAAATTTTGGCCAATGTATCAGGAGAACATGAAGTGGAAAGAGGTACACTAAATTTCAGCTTCAAAGGCATCGCTTTAAAGTTGCTAATATGAGGCGCATTCCTTTCAAGAGGCGTCCGAAAATTCTGCGTCTCTTCGTTAAACAGTCACTGTCTCGAAATTTCTGCCCCACTTCTCGCTCATTGATTTGCTCTCCGGTGATGTTACTTTGTGCCATCTCCTTCAACGGCATGATCTCCTGTTAAAAAGCGCAATTTTGTGCATTCTGAAAATATTCGCAGGTTTTGGCCAATATATCAGGAGAACATGAAGTGAAATTAGGTATACTAAATTTCAGATTCAAAGGCATCGCCTTAAAGTTGCTAATAAGAGGCGCAGGCCTTTCAAGAGCCGTTCGAAAATTCTGCTCCTCTTCGTTAAAGAGTCACAGTCTCGAAATATCTGCGCCTCTTCTCGCTCTTTGATTTGCTCTCCGGAGACGTTACTTTGTGCCATCCCTTTCGACGGCACGTTCTCCTGTTACAAAGCGCAATTTTGTGCGTTCTGAAAATTTTCGCCAGATTTTGGCCAATACATCATGAGAACATGAAGTGGAAAGAGGTATACTAAATTTCAGCTTCAAATGCATCGCCTTAAAGTTGCAAATAAGAGGCGGAGGCCTTTCAAGAAGCGTTCGAAAATACTGCGTCTCTTCGTTAAACAGTCACTGTCTCGAAACATCTGCGCCACTCCTCGCTCAATGATTTGCTCACCGGTGATGTTACTTTGTGCCATCTCTTTCGACGGCATGTTCTCCTGTTACAAAGCGCAATTTTGTGCATTCTGAAAATATTCGCAGGTTTTGGCCAATATATCAGGAGAACATGAAGTGGAATGAGGTATACTAAATTTCAGTTGCAAAGGCATCGCCGTAAAGTTGCTAACAGGAGGCGCAGGCCTTTCAAGAGGCGTTCGAAAATTCTGCGTCTCTTCTTAAACAGTCACTGTCTCGAAACATCTGCGCCACTTGTCGCTCTTTGATTTGCTCTCCGGAGACGTTACTTTGTGCCATCCCTTTCGACGGCATGTTCTCCTGTTACAAAGACCAATTTTGTGCATTCTGAAAATTTTCGCCAAATTTTGGCCAATGTATCAGGAGAACATGAAGTGGAAAGAGGTACACTAAATTTCAGCTTCAAAGGCATCGCTTTAAAGTTGCTAATATTTAGGCGCATTCCTTTCAAGAAGCGTCCGAAAATTCTGCGTCTCTTCGTTAAATAGTCACTGTCTCGAAACTTCTGTCCCACTTCTCGCTCATTGATTTGCTCTCCGGTGATGTTACTTTGTGCCATCTCTTTCAACGGCATGATCTCCTGTTAAAAAGCGCAATTTTGTGCATTCTGAAAATATTCGCAGGTTTTGGCCAATATATCAGGAGAACATGAAGTGGAATGAGGTATACTAAATTTCAGTTTCAAAGGCATCGCCGTAAAGTTGCTAATAGGAGGCGCAGGCCTTTCAAGAGGAGTTCGAAAATTCTGCGTCTCTTCTTAAACAGTCACTGTCTCGAAACATCTGCGCCACTTCTCGCTCTTTGATTTGCTCTCCGGAGACGTTACTTTGTGCCATCCCTTTCGACGGCATGTTCTCCTGTTACAAAGCCCAATTTTGTGCATTCTGAAAATTTTCGCCAAATTTTGGCCAATGTATCAGGAGAACATGAAGTGGAAAGAGGTACACTAAATTTCAGCTTCAAAGGCATCGCCTTAAAGTTGCTAATAAGAGGCACAGGCCTTTCAAGAGGCGTTCGAAAATTCTGCTCCTCTTCGTTAAAGAGTCACTGTCTCGAAACATCTGCGCCTCTTCTCGCTCTTTGATTTGCTCTCCGGAGACGTTACTTTGTGCCATCCCTTTCGACGGCACGTTCTCCTGTTACAAAGCGCAATTTCGTGCGTTCTGAAAATTTTCGCCAGATTTTGGCCAATATATCATGAGAACATGAAGTGGAAAGAGGTATACTAAATTTCAGCTTCAAATGCATCGCCTTAAAGTTGCCAATAAGAGGCGCAGGCCTTTCAAGAGGTGTTCGAAAATTCTGCGTCTCTTCGTTAACCAGTCACTGTCTCGAAACATCTGCGCCACTTCTCGATCTTTGATTTGCTCCCCGGAGACGTTACTTTGTGCCATCTCTTTCGACGACATGTTCTCCTGTTACAAAGCCCAATTTTGTGCATTCTGAAAATTTTCGCCAAATTTTGGCCAATGTATCATGAGGACATGAAGTGGAAAGAGATATACTAAAT
Source organism: Andrena cerasifolii (assembly GCF_050908995.1). Taxonomy (NCBI): domain Eukaryota; kingdom Metazoa; phylum Arthropoda; class Insecta; order Hymenoptera; family Andrenidae; genus Andrena; species Andrena cerasifolii. Next base: position 39,860 of record NW_027484996.1, read on the forward strand.
TTCAGCTTCAAATGCATCGCCTTAAAGTTGCCAATAAGAGGCGCAGGCCTTTCAAGAGGTGTTCGAAAATTCTGCGTCTCTTCGTTAAACAGTCACTGTCTCGAAACATCTGCGCCACTTCTCGCTCTTTGATTTGCTCTCCGGTGACGTTACTTTGTGCCATCTCTTTCGACGGCATGTTCTCCTGTTACAAAGCGCAATTTTGTGCGTTCTGAAAATTTTCGCCAGATTTTGGCCAATATATCAGGAGAACATGAAGTGGAATGAGGTATACTAAATTTCAGTTTCAAAGGCATCGCCGTAAAGTTGCTAACAGGAGGCGCAGGCCTTTCAAGAGGCGTTCGAAAATTCTGCGTCTCTTCTTAAACAGTCACTGTCTCGAAACATCTGCGCCACTTGTCGCTCTTTGATTTGCTCTCCGGAGACGTTACTTTGTGCCATCCCTTTCGACGGCATGTTCTCCTGTTACAAAGACCAATTTCGTGCATTCTGAAAATTTTGGCCAAATTTTGGCCAATGTATCAGGAGAACATGAAGTGGAAAGAGGTACACTAAATTTCAGCTTCAAAGGCATCGCTTTAAAGTTGCTAATATGAGGCGCATTCCTTTCAAGAGGCGTCCGAAAATTCTGCGTCTCTTCGTTAAACAGTCACTGTCTCGAAACTTCTGCCCCACTTCTCGCTCATTGATTTGCTCTCCGGTGATGTTACTTTGTGCCATCTCCTTCAACGGCATGATCTCCTGTTAAAAAGCGCAATTTTGTGCATTCTGAAAATATTCGCAGGTTTTGGCCAATATATCAGGAGAACATGAAGTGAAATTAGGTATACTAAATTTCAGATTCAAAGGCATCGCCTTAAAGTTGCTAATAAGAGGCGCAGGCCTTTCAAGAGCCGTTCGAAAATTCTGCTCCTCTTCGTTAAAGAGTCACAGTCTCGAAATATCTGCGCCTCTTCTCGCTCTTTGATTTGCTCTCCGGAGACGTTACTTTGTGCCATCCCTTTCGACGGCACGTTCTCCTGTTACAAAGCCCAATTTTGTGCGTTCTGAAAATTTTCGCCAGATTTTGGCCAATACATCATGAGAACATGAAGTGGAAAGAGGTATACTAAATTTCAGATTCAAATGCATCGCCTTAAAGTTGCAAATAAGAGGCGGAGGCCTTTCAAGAAGCGTTCGAAAATACTGCGTCTCTTCGTTAAACAGTCACTGTCTCGAAACATCTGCGCCACTCCTCGCTCAATGATTTGCTCTCCGGTGATGTTACTTTGTGCCATCTCTTTCGACGGCATGTTCTCCTGTTACAAAGCGCAATTTTGTGCATTCTGAAAATATTCGCCAAATTTTGGCCAATGTATCAGGAGAACATGAAGTGGAAAGAGGTACACTAAATTTCAGCTTCAAAGGCATCGCTTTAAAGTTGCTAATATGAGGCGCATTCCTTTCAAGAAGCGTCCGAAAATTCTGCGTCTCTTCGTTAAACAGTCACTGTCTCGAAACTTCTGCCCCACTTCTCGCTCATTGATTTGCTCTCCGGTGATGTTACTTTGTGCCATCTCTTTCAACGGCATGATCTCCTGTTAAAAAGCGCAATTTTGTGCATTCTGAAAATATTCGCAGGTTTTGGCCAATATATCAGGAGAACATGAAGTGGAATGAGGTATACTAAATTTCAGTTTCAAAGGCATCGCCGTAAAGTTGCTAATAGGAGGCGCAGGCCTTTCAAGAGGAGTTCGAAAATTCTGCGTCTCTTCTTAAACAGTCACTGTCTCGAAACATCTGCGCCACTTCTCGCTCTTTGATTTGCTCTCCGGAGACGTTACTTTGTGCCATCCCTTTCGACGGCATGTTCTCCTGTTACAAAGCCCAATTTTGTGCATTCTGAAAATTTTCGCCAAATTTTGGCCAATGTATCAGGAGAACACGAAGTGGAAAGAGGTACACTAAATTTCAGCTTCAAAGGCATCGCTTTAAAGTTGCTAATATGAGGCGCATTCCTTTCAAGAGGCGTTTGAAAATTCTACGTCTCTTCGTTAAACAGTCACTGTCTCGAAACTTCTGCCCCACTTCTCGCTCACTGATTTGCTCTCCGGAGACGTTACTTTGTGCCATCTCTTTCAACGGCATGATCTCCTGTTAAAAAGCGCAATTTTGCGCATTCTGAAAATATTCGCAGGTTTTGGCCAATATATCAGGAGAACATGAAGTGGAATTAGGTATACTAAATTTCAGATTCAAAGGCATCGCCTTAAAGTTGCTAATAAGAGGCGCAGGCCTTTCAAGAGGCGTTCGAAAATTCTGCTCCTCTTCGTTAAAGAGTCACTGTCTCGAAACATCTGCGCCTCTTCTCGCTCTTTGATTTGCTCTCCGGAGACGTTACTTTGTGCCATCCCTTTCGACGGCACGTTCTCCTGTTACAAAGCGCAATTTCGTGCGTTCTGAAAATTTTCGCCAGATTTTGGCCAATATATCATGAGAACATGAAGTGGAAAGAGGTATACTAAATTTCAGCTTCAAATGCATCGCCTTAAAGTTGCCAATAAGAGGCGCAGGCCTTTCAAGAGGTGTTCGAAAATTCTGCGTCTCTTCGTTAACCAGTCACTGTCTCGAAACATCTGCGCCACTTCTCGCTCTTTGATTTGCTCCCCGGAGACGTTACTTTGTGCCATCTCTTTCGACGACATGTTCTCCTGTTACAAAGCCCAATTTTGTGCATTCTGAAAATTTTCGCCAAATTTTGGCCAATGTATCATGAGGACATGAAGTGGAAAGAGATATACTAAATTTCAGCTTCAAATGCATCGCCTTAAAGTTGCCAATAAGAGGCGCAGGCCTTTCAAGAGGTGTTCGAAAATTCTGCGTCTCTTCGTTAAACAGTCACTGTCTCGAAACATCTGCGCCACTTCTCGCTCTTTGATTTGCTCTCCGGTGACGTTACTTTGTGCCATCTCTTTCGACGGCATGTTCTCATGTTACAAAGCCCAATTTTGTGCATTCTGAAAATTGTCGCCAAATTTTGGCCAATGTATCAGGAGAACATGATGTGGAAAGAGGTATACTAAATTTCAGCTTCAAAGGCATCGCCATAAAGTTGCCAACAAGTGGCGCAGGCCTTTCAAGAGGTGTTCGAAAATTCTGCGTCTCTTCGTTAAACAGTCACTGTCTCGAAACATCTGCGCCACTTCTCGCTATTTGATTTGCTCTACGGAGACGTTACTTTGTGCCATCTCTTTCGACAGCATGTTCTCCTGTTACAAAGCGCAATTTTGTGCATTCTTAAAATATTCGCCAGATTTTGGCCAATATATCATGAGAACATGAAGTGGAAAGAGGTATACTAAATTTCAGCTTCAAATGCATCGCTTTAAAGTTGCTAATATGAGGCGCATTCCTTTCAAGAGGCGTCCGCAAATTCTGCGTCTCTTCGTTAAACAGTCACTGTCTCGAAACTTCTGCCCCACTTCTCGCTCATTGATTTGCTCTCCGGTGATGTTACTTTGTGCCATCTCTTTCAACGGCATGATCTCCTGTTAAAAAGCGCAATTTTGTGCATTCTGAAAATATTCGCAGGTTTTGGCCAATATATCAGGAGAACATGAAGTGAAATTAGGTATACTAAATTTCAGATTCAAAGGCATCGCCTTGAAGTTGCAAATAAGAGGCGGAGGCCTTTCAAGAGGCGTTCGAAAATACTGCGTCTCTTCGTTAAACAGTCACTGTCTCGAAACATCTGCGCCACTCCTCGCTCTTTGATCTGCTCTATGGAGACGTTACTTTGTGCCATCTCTTTCAATGGCATGATCTCCTGTTAAAAAGCGCAATTTTGTGCATTCTGAAAATATTCGCAGGTTTTGGCCAATATATCAGGAGAACATGAAGTGGAATGAGGTATACTAAATTTCAGATTCAAAGGCATCGCCTTAAAGTTGCCAATAAGAGGCGCAGGCCTTTCAAGAGGTGTTCGAAAATTCTGCGTCTCTTCGTTAAACAGTCACTGTCTCGAAACATCTGCGCCACTCCTCGCTCTTTGATTTGCTCTATGGAGACGTTACTTTGTGCCATCTCTTTCAACGGCATGATCTCCTGTTAAGAAGCGCAATTTTGTGCATTCTGAAAATATTCACAGGTTTTGGCCAATATATCAGGAGAACATGAAGTGGAATGAGGTATACTAAATTTCAGTTTCAAAGGCATCGCCGTAAAGTTGCTAACAGGAGGCGCAGGCCTTTCAAGAGGCGTTCGAAAATTCTGCGTCTCTTCTTAAACAGTCACTGTCTCGAAACATCTGCGCCACTTGTCGCTCTTTGATTTGCTCTCCGGAGACGTTACTTTGTGCCATCCCTTTCGACGGCATGTTCTCCTGTTACAAAGACCAATTTTGTGCATTCTGAAAATTTTGGCCAAATTTTGGCCAATGTATCAGGAGAACATGAAGTGGAAAGAGGTACACTAAATTTCAGCTTCAAAGGCATCGCTTTAAAGTTGCTAATATGAGGCGCATTCCTTTCAAGAGGCGTCCGAAAATTCTGCGTCTCTTCGTTAAACAGTCACTGTCTCGAAACTTCTGCCCCACTTCTCGCTCATTGATTTGCTCTCCGGTGATGTTACTTTGTGCCATCTCTTTCAACGGCATGATCTCCTGTTAAAAAGCGCAATTTTGTGCATTCTGAAAATATTCGCAGGTTTTGGCCAATATATCAGGAGAACATGAAGTGGAATGAGGTATACTAAATTTCAGTTTCAAAGGCATCGCCGTAAAGTTGCTAACAGGAGGCGCAGGCCTTTCAAGAGGCGTTCGAAAATTCTGCGTCTCTTCTTAAACAGTCACTGTCTCGAAACATCTGCGCCACTTGTCGCTCTTTGATTTGCTCTCCGGAGACGTTACTTTGTGCCATCCCTTTCGACGGCATGTTCTTCTGTTACAAAGACCAATTTCGTGCATTCTGAAAATTTTGGCCAAATTTTGGCCAATGTATCAGGAGAACATGAAGTGGAAAGAGGTACACTAAATTTCAGCTTCAAAGGCATCGCTTTAAAGTTTGTAATATGAGGCGCATTCCTTTCAAGAGGCGTCCGAAAATTCTGCGTCTCTTCGTTAAACAGTCACTGTCTCGAAACTTCTGCCCCACTTCTCGCTCATTGATTTGCTCTCCGGTGATGTTACTTTGTGCCATCTCCTTCAACGGCATGATCTCCTGTTAAAAAGCGCAATTTTGTGCATTCTGAAAATATTCGCAGGTTTTGGCCAATATATCAGGAGAACATGAAGTGAAATTAGGTATACTAAATTTCAGATTCAAAGGCATCGCCTTAAAGTTGCTAATATGAGGCGCATTCCTTTCAAGAGGCGTTTGAAAATTCTACGTCTCTTCGTTAAACAGTCACTGTCTCGAAACTTCTGCCCCACTTCTCGCTCACTGATTTGCTCTCCGGAGACGTTACTTTGTGCCATCTCTTTCAACGGCATGATCTCCTGTTAAAAAGCGCAATTTTGCGCATTCTGAAAATATTCGCAGGTTTTGGCCAATATATCAGGAGAACATGAAGTGGAATTAGATATACTAAATTTCAGATTCAAAGGCATCGCCTTAAAGTTGCTAATAAGAGGCGCAGGCCTTTCAAGAGGCGTTCCAAAATTCTGCGTCTCTTCGTTAAACAGTCACTGTCTCGAAACAACTGCGCCACTCCTCGCTCTTTGATTTGCTCTATGGAGACGTTACTTTGTGCCATCTCTTTCAACGGCATGATCTCCTGTTAAAAAGCGCAATTTTGTGCATTCTGAAAATATTCGCAGGTTTTGGCCAATATATCATGAGAACATGAAGTGGAAAGAGGTATACTAAATTTCAGCTTCAAATGCATCGCCTTAAAGTTGCCAATAAGAGGCGCAGGCATTTCAAGAGGTGTTCGAAAATTCTGCGTCTCTTCGTTAAACAGTCACTGTCTCGAAACATCTGCGCCACTTCTCGCTCTTTGATTTGCTCTCCGGAGACGCTACTTTGTGCCATCCCTTTCGACGGCATGTTCTCCTGTTACAAAGACCAATTTTGTGCATTCTGAAAATTTTCGCCAAATTTTGGCCAATGTATCAGGAGAACATGAAGTGGAAAGAGGTACACTAAATTTCAGCTTCAAAGGCATCGCTTTAAAGTTGCTAATATGAGGCGCATTCCTTTCAAGAGGCGTCCGAAAATTCTGCGTCTCTTCGTTAAACAGTCACTGTCTCGAAACTTCTGCCCCACTTCTCGCTCTTTGATTTGTTCCCCGGAGACGTTAGTTTGTGCCTTCACTTTCGACGACATGTTCTCCTGTTACAAAGCCCAATTTTGTGCATTCTGAAAATTTTCGCCAAATTTTGGCCAATGTATCAGGAGAACATGAAGTGGAAAGAGGTACACTAAATTTCAGCTTCAAAGGCATCGCTTTAAAGTTGCTAATATGAGGCGCATTCCTTTCAAGAGGCGTTTGAAAATTCTGCGTCTCTTCGTTAAACAGTCACTGTCTCGAAACTTCTGCCCCACTTCTCGATCACTGATTTGCTCTCCGGAGACGTTACTTTGTGCCATCTCTTTCAACGGCATGATCTCCTGTTAAAAAGCGCAATTTTGCGCATTCTGAAAATATTCGCAGGTTTTGGCCAATATATCAGGAGAACATGAAGTGGAATGAGGTATACTAAATTTCAGTTTCAAAGGCATCGCTGTAAAGTTGCTAATAGGAGGCGCAGGCCTTTCAAGAGGCGTTCGAAAATTCTGCGTCTCTTCTTAAACAGTCACTGTCTCGAAACATCTGCGCCACTTCTCGCTCTTTGATTTGCTCTCCGGAGACGTTACTTTGTGCCATCCCTTTCGACGGCATGATCTCCTGTTAAAAAGCGCAATTTTGCGCATTCTGAAAATATTCGCAGGTTTTGGCCAATGTATCAGGAGAACATGATGTGGAAAGATGTATACTAAATTTCAGCTTCAAAGGCATCGCCATAAAGTTGCCAACAAGAGGCGCAGGCCATTCAAGAGGTGTTCGAAAATTCTGCGTCTCTTCGTTAAACAGTCACTGTCTCGAAACATCTGCGCCACTTCTCGCTCTTTGATTTGCTCTCCGGAGACGTTACTTTGTGCCATCTCTTTCGACAGCATGTTCTCCTGTTACAAAGACCAATTTTGTGCATTCTGAAAATTTTCGCCAAATTTTGGCCAATGTATCAGGAGAACCTGAAGTGGAAAGAGGTACACTAAATTTCAGCTTCAAAGGCATCACCTTATAGTTGCCAATAAGAGGCGCAGGCCTTTCAAGAGGTGTTCGAAAATTCTGCGTCTCTTCGTTAAACAGTCACTGTCTCGAAACACATGCACCACTTCTCGCTCATTGATTTGCTCTCCGGAGACGTCACTTTGTGCCATCTCTTTCGACGGCATGTTCTCCTGTTACAAAGGGCAATTTTGGGCGATTAGAAAATTTTCGCCAGATTTTGGTCAATGTATCATGAGAACATGAAGTGGAAAGAGATATACTAAATTTCAGCTTCAAATGCATCGCCTTAAAGTTGCCAATAAGAGGCGCATGCCTTTCAAGAGGCGTTCCAAAATTCTGCGTCTCTTCGTTAAACAGTCACTGTCTCGAAACAACTGCGCCACTCCTCGCTCTTTGATTTGCTCTATGGAGACGTTACTTTGTGCCATCTCTTTCAACGGCATGATCTCCTGTTAAAAAGCGCAATTTTGTGCATTCTGAAAATATTCGCAGGTTTTGGCCAATATATCATGAGAACATGAAGTGGAAAGAGGTATACTAAATTTCAGCTTCAAATGCATCGCCTTAAAGTTGCCAATAAGAGGCGCAGGCATTTCAAGAGGTGTTCGAAAATTCTGCGTCTCTTCGTTAAACAGTCACTGTCTCGAAACATCTGCGCCACTTCTCGCTCTTTGATTTGCTCTCCGGAGACGTTACTTTGTGCCATCCCTTTCGACGGCATGTTCTCCTGTTACAAAGACCAATTTTGTGCATTCTGAAAATTTTCGCCAAATTTTGGCCAATGTATCAGGAGAACATGAAGTGGAAAGAGGTACACTAAATTTCAGCTTCAAAGGCATCGCTTTAAAGTTGCTAATATGAGGCGCATTCCTTTCAAGACGCGTCCGAAAATTCTGCGTCTCTTCGTTAAACAGTCACTGTCTCGAAACTTCTGCCCCACTTCTCGCTCTTTGATTTGTTCCCCGGAGACGTTAGTTTGTGCCTTCACTTTCGACGACATGTTCTCCTGTTACAAAGCCCAATTTTGTGCATTCTGAAAATTTTCGCCAAATTTTGGCCAATGTATCAGGAGAACATGAAGTGGAAAGAGGTACACTAAATTTCAGCTTCAAAGGCATCGCTTTAAAGTTGCTAATATGAGGCGCATTCCTTTCAAGAGGCGTTTGAAAATTCTGCGTCTCTTCGTTAAACAGTCACTGTCTCGAAACTTCTGCCCCACTTCTCGATCACTGATTTGCTCTCCGGAGACGTTACTTTGTGCCATCTCTTTCAACGGCATGATCTCCTGTTAAAAAGCGCAATTTTGCGCATTCTGAAAATATTCGCAGGTTTTGGCCAATATATCAGGAGAACATGAAGTGGAATGAGGTATACTAAATTTCAGTTTCAAAGGCATCGCTGTAAAGTTGCTAATAGGAGGCGCAGGCCTTTCAAGAGGCGTTCGAAAATTCTGCGTCTCTTCTTAAACAGTCACTGTCTCGAAACATCTGCGCCACTTCTCGCTCTTTGATTTGCTCTCCGGAGACGTTACTTTGTGCCATCCCTTTCGACGGCATGATCTCCTGTTAAAAAGCGCAATTTTGCGCATTCTGAAAATATTCGCAGGTTTTGGCCAATGTATCAGGAGAACATGATGTGGAAAGAGGTATACTAAATTTCAGCTTCAAAGGCATCGCCATAAAGTTGCCAACAAGAGGCGCAGGCCATTCAAGAGGTGTTCGAAAATTCTGCGTCTCTTCGTTAAACAGTCACTGTCTCGAAACATCTGCGCCACTTCTCGCTCTTTGATTTGCTCTCCGGAGACGTTACTTTGTGCCATCTCTTTCGACAGCATGTTCTCCTGTTACAAAGACCAATTTTGTGCATTCTGAAAATTTTCGCCAAATTTTGGCCAATGTATCAGGAGAACCTGAAGTGGAAAGAGGTACACTAAATTTCAGCTTCAAAGGCATCACCTTATAGTTGCCAATAAGAGGCGCAGGCCTTTCAAGAGGTGTTCGAAAATTCTGCGTCTCTTCGTTAAACAGTCACTGTCTCGAAACACATGCACCACTTCTCGCTCATTGATTTGCTCTCCGGAGACGTCACTTTGTGCCATCTCTTTCGACGGCATGTTCTCCTGTTACAAAGGGCAATTTTGGGCGATTAGAAAATTTTCGCCAGATTTTGGTCAATGTATCATGAGGACATGAAGTGGAAAGAGATATACTAAATTTCAGCTTCAAATGCATCGCCTTAAAGTTGCCAATAAGAGGCGCAGGCATTTCAAGAGGTGTTCGAAAATTCTGCGTCTCTTCGTTAAACAGTCACTGTCTCGAAACATCTGCGCCACTTCTCGCTCTTTGATTTGCTCTCCGGAGACGTTACTTTGTGCCATCCCTTTCGACGGCATGTTCTCCTGTTACAAAGACCAATTTTGTGCATTCTGAAAATTTTCGCCAAATTTTGGCCAATGTATCAGGAGAACATGAAGTGGAAAGAGGTACACTAAATTTCAGCTTCAAAGGCATCGCTTTAAAGTTGCTAATATGAGGCGCATTCCTTTCAAGAGGCGTCCGAAAATTCTGCGTCTCTTCGTTAAACAGTCACTGTCTCGAAACTTCTGCCCCACTTCTCGCTCTTTGATTTGTTCCCCGGAGACGTTAGTTTGTGCCATCTCTTTCGACGACATGTTCTCCTGTTACAAAGCCCAATTTTGTGCATTCTGAAAATTTTCGCCAAATTTTGGCCAATGTATCAGGAGAACATGAAGTGGAAAGAGGTACACTAAATTTCAGCTTCAAAGGCATCACCTTAAAGTTGCCAATAAGAGGCGCAGGCCTTTCAAGAGGAGTTCGAAAATTCTGCGTCTCTTCGCTAACCAGTCACTGTCTCGAAACATCTGCGCCACTTCTCGCTCTTTGATTTGCTCCCCGGAGACGTTACTTTGTGCCATCTCTTTCGACGACATGTTCTCCTGTTACAAAGCCCAATTTTGTGCATTCTGAAAATTTTCGCCAAATTTTGGCCAATGTATCAGGAGAACCTGAGGTGGAAAGAGGTACACTAAATTTCAGCTTCAAAGGCATCACCTTATAGTTGCCAATAAGAGGCGCAGGCCTGTCAAGAGGTGTTCGAAAATTCTGCGTCTCTTCGTTAAACAGTCACTGTCTCGAAACACATGCACCACTTCTCGCTCATTGATTTGCTCTCCGGAGACGTTACTTTGTGCCATCTCTTTCGACGGCATGTTCTCCTGTTACAAAGCGCAATTTTGTGCATTCTGAAAATATTCGCCAGATTTTGGCCGATATATCATGAGAACATGAAGCGGAAAGAGGTATACTAATTTCAGCTTCAAATGCATCGCCTTAAAGTTGCAAATAAGAGGCGGAGGCCTTTCAAGAGGCGTTCGAAAATACTGCGTCTCTTCGTTAAACAGTCACTGTCTCGAAACATCTGCGCCACTCCTCGCTCAATGATTTGCTCTCCGGTGATGTTACTTTGTGCCATCTCTTTCGACGGCATGTTCTCCTGTTACAAAGCGCAATTTTGTGCATTCTGAAAATTTTCGCCAGATTTTGGTCAATGTATCATGAGGACATGAAGTGGAAAGAGATATACTAAATTTCAGCTTCAAATGCATCGCCTTAAAGTTGCCAATAAGAGGCGCAGGCCTTTCAAGAGGTGTTCGAAAATTCTGCGTGTCTTCGTTAAACAGTCACTGTCTCGAAACATCTGCGCCACTTCTCGCTCTTTGATTTGCTCTCCGGAGACGTTACTTTGTGCCATCTCTTTCGACGGCATGTTCTCCTGTTACAAAGCCCAATTTTGTGCATTCTGAAAATTGTCGCCAAATTTTGGCCAATGTATCAGGAGAACATGATGTGGAAAGAGGTATACTAAATTTCAGCTTCAAAGGCATCGCCATAAAGTTGACAACAAGAGGCGCAGGCCTGTCAAGAGGTGTTCGAAAATTCTGCGTCTCTTCGTTAAACAGTCACTGTCTCGAAACTTCTGCCCCACTTCTCGCTCTTTGATTTGTTCCCCGGAGACGTTAGTTTGTGCCTTCACTTTCGACGACATGTTCTCCTGTTACAAAGCCCAATTTTGTGCATTCTGAAAATTTTCGCCAAATTTTGGCCAATGTATCAGGAGAACATGAAGTGGAAAGAGGTACACTAAATTTCAGCTTCAAAGGCATCGCTTTAAAGTTGCTAATATGAGGCGCATTCCTTTCAAGAGGCGTTTGAAAATTCTGCGTCTCTCGTTAAACAGTCACTGTCTCGAAACTTCTGCCCCACTTCTCGATCACTGATTTGCTCTCCGGAGACGTTACTTTGTGCCATCTCTTTCAACGGCATGATCTCCTGTTAAAAAGCGCAATTTTGCGCATTCTGAAAATATTCGCAGGTTTTGGCCAATATATCAGGAGAACATGAAGTGGAATGAGGTATACTAAATTTCAGTTTCAAAGGCATCGCTGTAAAGTTGCTAATAGGAGGCGCAGGCCTTTCAAGAGGCGTTCGAAAATTCTGCGTCTCTTCTTAAACAGTCACTGTCTCGAAACATCTGCGCCACTTCTCGCTCTTTGATTTGCTCTCCGGAGACGTTACTTTGTGCCATCCCTTTCGACGGCATGATCTCCTGTTAAAAAGCGCAATTTTGCGCATTCTGAAAATATTCGCAGGTTTTGGCCAATGTATCAGGAGAACATGATGTGGAAAGAGGTATACTAAATTTCAGCTTCAAAGGCATCGCCATAAAGTTGCCAACAAGAGGCGCAGGCCATTCAAGAGGTGTTCGAAAATTCTGCGTCTCTTCGTTAAACAGTCACTGTCTCGAAACATCTGCGCCACTTCTCGCTCTTTGATTTGCTCTCCGGAGACGTTACTTTGTGCCATCTCTTTCGACAGCATGTTCTCCTGTTACAAAGACCAATTTTGTGCATTCTGAAAATTTTCGCCAAATTTTGGCCAATGTATCAGGAGAACCTGAAGTGGAAAGAGGTACACTAAATTAAATTTCAGCTCCAAAGGCATCACCTTATAGTTGCCAATAAGAGGCGCAGGCCTTTCAAGAGGTGTTCGAAAATTCTGCGTCTCTTCGTTAAACAGTCACTGTCTCGAAACACATGCACCACTTCTCGCTCATTGATTTGCTCTCCGGAGACGTTACTTTGTGCCATCTCTTTCGACGGCATGTTCTCCTGTTACAAAGCGCAATTTTGTGCGTTTAGAAAATTTTCGCCAGATTTTGGTCAATGTATAATGAGGACATGAAGTGGAAAGAGATATACTAAATTTCAGCTTCAAATGCATCGCCTTAAAGTTGCCAATAAGAGGCGCATGCCTTTCAAGAGGCGTTCGAAAATTCTGCGTCTCTTCGCTAACCAGTCACTGTCTCGAAACATCTGCGCCACTTCTCGCTCTTTGATTTGCTCCCCGGAGACGTTACTTTGTGCCATCTCTTTCGACGACATGTTCTCCTGTTACAAAGCCCAATTTTGTGCATTCTGAAAATTTTCGCCAAATTTTGGCCAATGTATCAGGAGAACCTGAAGTGGAAAGAGGTACACTAAATTTCAGCTTCAAAGGCATCACCTTATAGTTGCCAATAAGAGGCGCAGGCCTGTCAAGAGGTGTTCGAAAATTCTGCGTCTCTTCGTTAAACAGTCACTGTCTCGAAACACATGCACCACTTCTCGCTCATTGATTTGCTCTCCGGAGACGTTACTTTGTGCCATCTCTTTCGACGGCATGTTCTCCTGTTACAAAGCGCAATTTTGTGCGTTTAGAAAATTTTCGCCAGATTTTGGTCAATGTATCATGAGGACATGAAGTGGAAAGAGATATACTAAATTTCAGCTTCAAATGCATCGCCTTAAAGTTGCCAATAAGAGGCGCAGGCCTTTCAAGAGGTGTTCGAAAATTCTGCGTGTCTTCGTTAAACAGTCACTGTCTCGAAACATCTGCGCCACTTCTCGCTCTTTGATTTGCTCTCCGGAGACGTTACTTTGTGCCATCTCTTTCGACGGCATGTTCTCCTGTTACAAAGCCCAATTTTGTGCATTCTGAAAATTGTCGCCAAATTTTGGCCAATGTATCAGGAGAACATGATGTGGAAAGAGGTATACTAAATTTCAGCTTCAAGGGCATCGCCATAATGTTGCCAACAAGAGGCGCAGGCCTTTCAAGAGGTGTTCGAAAATTCTGCGTCTCTTCGTTAAACAGTCACTGTCTCGAAACATCTGCGCCACTTCTCGCTCTTTGATTTGCTCTCCGGAGACGTTACTTTGTGCCATCTCTTTCGACGGCATGTTCTCCTGTTACAAAGCCCAATTTTGTGCATTCTGAAAATATTCGCCAGATTTTGGCCAATATATCATGAGAACATGAAGTGGAAAGAGGTATACTAAACTTCAGCTTCAAATGCATCGCCTTATAGTTGCCAATAAGAGGCGCAGGCATTTCAAGAGGTGTTCGAAAATTCTGCGTCTCTTCGTTAAACAGTCACTGTCTCGAAACATCTGCGCCACTTCTCGCTCTTTGATTTGCTCTCCGGAGACGTTACTTTGTGCCATCTCTTTCGACGGCATGTTCTCCTGTTACAAAGCGCAATTTTGTGCGTTTAGAAAATTTTCGCCAGATTTTGGTCAATGTATCATGAGGACATGAAGTGGAAAGAGATATACTAAATTTTAGCTTCAAATGCATCGCCTTAAAGTTGCCAATAAGTGGCGCATGCCTTTCAAGAGGCGTTCCAAAATTCTGCGTCTCTTCGTTAAACAGTCACTGTCTCGAAACAACTGCGCCACTCCTCGCTCTTTGATTTGCTCTATGGAGACGTTACTTTGTGCCATCTCTTTCTCACGGCATGATCTCCTGTTAAAAAGCGCAATTTTGTGCATTCTGAAAATATTCGCAGGTTTTGGCCAATATATCATGAGAACATGAAGTGGAAAGAGGTATACTAAATTTCAGCTTCAAATGCATCGCCTTAAAGTTGCCAATAAGAGGCGCAGGCATTTCAAGAGGTGTTCGAAAATTCTGCGTCTCTTCGTTAAACAGTCACTGTCTCGAAACATCTGCGCCACTTCTCGCTCTTTGATTTGCTCTCCGGAGACGTTACTTTGTGCCATCCCTTTCGACGGCATGTTCTCCTGTTACAAAGACCAATTTTGTGCATTCTGAAAATTTTCGCCAAATTTTGGCCAATGTATCAGGAGAACATGAAGTGGAAAGAGGTACACTAAATTTCAGCTTCAAAGGCATCGCTTTAAAGTTGCTAATATGAGGCGCATTCCTTTCAAGAGGCGTCCGAAAATTCTGCGTCTCTTCGTTAAACAGTCACTGTCTCGAAACTTCTGCCCCACTTCTCGCTCTTTGATTTGATCCCCGGAGACGTTAGTTTGTGCCATCCCTTTCGACGACATGTTCTCCTGTTACAAAGCCCAATTTTGTGCATTCTGAAAATTTTCGCCAAATTTTGGCCAATGTATCAGGAGAACATGATGTGGAAAGAGGTATACTAAATTTCAGCTTCAAAGGCATCGCCATAAACTTGCCAACAAGAGGCGCAGGCCTTTCAAGAGGTGTTCGAAAATTCTGCGTCTTTTCGTTAAACAGTCAATGTCTCGAAACATCTGCGCCACTTCTCGCTCTTTGATTTGCTCTCCGGAGACGTTACTTTGTGCCATCTCTTTCGACAGCATGTTCTCCTGTTACAAAGCGCAATTTTGTGCATTCTGATAATATTCGCCAGATTTTGGCCAATATATCAGGAGAACATGAAGTGGAATTAGGTATACTAAATTTCAGATTCAAAGGCATCGCCTTAAAGTTGCTAATAAGAGGCGCAGGCCTTTCAAGAGGTGTTCGAAAATTCTGCGTCTCTTCGCTATCCAGTCACTGTCTCGAAACATCTGCGCCACTTCTCGCTCTTTGATTTGCTCTCCGGAGACGTTACTTTGTGCCATCTCTTTCGACAGCATGTTCTCCTGTTACAAAGCGCAATTTTGTGCATTCTGAAAATATTCGCCAGATTTTGGCCGATATATCATGAGAACATGAAGCGGAAAGAGGTATACTAAATTTCAGCTTCAAATGCATCGCCTTAAAGTTGCAAATAAGAGGCGGAGGCCTTTCAAGAGGCGTTCGAAAATACTGCGTCTCTTCGTTAAACAGTCACTGTCTCGAAACATCTGCGCCACTCCTCGCTCAATGATTTGCTCTCCGGTGATGTTACTTTGTGCCATCTCTTTCGACGGCATGTTCTCCTGTTACAAAGCGCAATTTTGTGCATTCTGAAAATATTCGCCAGATTTTGGCCAATATATCATGAGAACATGAAGTGGAAAGAGGTATACTAAACTTCAGCTTCAAATGCATCGCCTTATAGTTGCCAATAAGAGGCGCAGGCATTTCAAGAGGTGTTCGAAAATTCTGCGTCTCTTCGTTAAACAGTCACTGTCTCGAAACATCTGCGCCACTTCTCGCTCTTTGATTTGCTCTCCGGAGACGTTACTTTGTGCCATCTCTTTCGACGACATGTTCTCCTGTTACAAAGCCCAATTTTGTGCATTCTGAAAATTTTCGCCAAATTTTGGCCAATGTATCAGGAGAACATGAAGTGGAAAGAGGTACACTAAATTTCAGCTTCAAAGGCATCACCATAAAGTTGCCAATAAGAGGCGCATGCCTTTCAAGAGGAGTTCGAAAATTCTGCGTCTCTTCGTTAAACAGTCACTGTCTCGAAACACATGCGCCACTGCTCGCTCATTGATTTGCTCTCCGGAGACGTTACTTTGTGCCATCTCTTTCGACGGCATCTTCTCCTGCTACAAAGCGCAATTTTGTGCGTTCTGAAAATTTTCGCCAGATTTTGGCCAATGTATCATGAGAACATGAAGTGGAAAGAGGTATACTAAATTTCAGCTTCAAAGGCATCGCCATAAAGTTGCCAACAAGAGGCGCAGGCCATTCAAGAGGTGTTCGAAAATTCTGCGTCTCTTCGTTAAACAGTCACTGTCTCGAAACATCTGCGCCACTTCTCGCTCTTTGATTTGCTCTCCGGAGACGTTACTTTGTGCCATCTCTTTCGACGGCATGTTCTCCTGCTACAAAGCGCAATTTTGTGCGTTCTGAAAATTTTCGCCAGATTTTGGCCAATGTATCATGAGAACATGAAGTGGAAAGAGGTATACTAAATTTCAGCTTCAAAGGCATCGCCATAAAGTTGCCAACAAGAGGCGCAGGCCATTCAAGAGGTATTCGAAAATTCTGCGTCTCTTCGTTAAACAGTCACTGTCTCGAAACATCTGCGCCACTTCTCGCTCTTTGATTTGCTCTCCGGAGACGTTACTTTGTGCCATCTCTTTCGACAGCATGTTCTCCTGTTACAAAGACCAATTTTGTGCATTCTGAAAATTTTCGCCAAATTTTGGCCAATGTATCAGGAGAACCTGAAGTGGAAAGAGGTACACTAAATTTCAGCTCCAAAGGCATCACCTTATAGTTGCCAATAAGAGGCGCAGGCCTTTCAAGAGGTGTTCGAAAATTCTGCGTCTCTTCGTTAAACAGTCACTGTCTCGAAACACATGCACCACTTCTCGCTCTTTGATTTGCTCTCCGGAGACGTTACTTTGTGCCATCTCTTTCGACGACATGTTCTCCTGTTACAAAGCCCAATTTTGTGCATTCTGAAAATTTTCGCCAAATTTTGGCCAATGTATCAGGAGAACATGAAGTGGAAAGAGGTACACTAAATTTCAGCTTCAAAGGCATCACCTTAAAGTTGCCAATAAGAGGCGCAGGCCTTTCAAGAGGAGTTCGAAAATTCTGCGTCTCTTCGTTAAACAGTCACTGTCTCGAAACACATGCGCCACTGCTCGCTCATTGATTTGCTCTCCGGAGACGTTACTTTGTGCCATCTCTTTCGACGGCATCTTCTCCTGCTACAAAGCGCAATTTTGTGCGTTCTGAAAATTTTCGCCAGATTTTGGCCAATGTATCATGAGAACATGAAGTGGAAAGAGGTATACTAAATTTCAGCTTCAAAGGCATCGCCATAAAGTTGCCAACAAGAGGCGCAGGCCATTCAAGAGGTGTTCGAAAATTCTGCGTCTCTTCGTTAAACAGTCACTGTCTCGAAACATCTGCGCCACTTCTCGCTCTTTGATTTGCTCTATGGAGACGTTACTTTGTGCCATCTCTTTCTCACGGCATGATCTCCTGTTAAAAAGCGCAATTTTGTGCATTCTGAAAATATTCGCAGGTTTTGGCCAATATATCATGAGAACATGAAGTGGAAAGAGGTATACTAAATTTCAGCTTCAAATGCATCGCCTTAAAGTTGCCAATAAGAGGCGCAGGCATTTCAAGAGGTGTTCGAAAATTCTGCGTCTCTTCGTTAAACAGTCACTGTCTCGAAACATCTGCGCCACTTCTCGCTCTTTGATTTGCTCTCCGGAGACGTTACTTTGTGCCATCCCTTTCGACGGCATGTTCTCCTGTTACAAAGACCAATTTTGTGCATTCTGAAAATTTTCGCCAAATTTTGGCCAATGTATCAGGAGAACATGAAGTGGAAAGAGGTACACTAAATTTCAGCTTCAAAGGCATCGCTTTAAAGTTGCTAATATGAGGCGCATTCCTTTCAAGAGGCGTCCGAAAATTCTGCGTCTCTTCGTTAAACAGTCACTGTCTCGAAACTTCTGCCCCACTTCTCGCTCTTTGATTTGATCCCCGGAGACGTTAGTTTGTGCCATCCCTTTCGACGACATGTTCTCCTGTTACAAAGCCCAATTTTGTGCATTCTGAAAATTTTCGCCAAATTTTGGCCAATGTATCAGGAGAACATGATGTGGAAAGAGGTATACTAAATTTCAGCTTCAAAGGCATCGCCATAAACTTGCCAACAAGAGGCGCAGGCCTTTCAAGAGGTGTTCGAAAATTCTGCGTCTTTTCGTTAAACAGTCAATGTCTCGAAACATCTGCGCCACTTCTCGCTCTTTGATTTGCTCTCCGGAGACGTTACTTTGTGCCATCTCTTTCGACAGCATGTTCTCCTGTTACAAAGCGCAATTTTGTGCATTCTGATAATATTCGCCAGATTTTGGCCAATATATCAGGAGAACATGAAGTGGAATTAGGTATACTAAATTTCAGATTCAAAGGCATCGCCTTAAAGTTGCTAATAAGAGGCGCAGGCCTTTCAAGAGGTGTTCGAAAATTCTGCGTCTCTTCGCTAACCAGTCACTGTCTCGAAACATCTGCGCCACTTCTCGCTCTTTGATTTGCTCTCCGGAGACGTTACTTTGTGCCATCTCTTTCGACAGCATGTTCTCCTGTTACAAAGCGCAATTTTGTGCATTCTGAAAATATTCGCCAGATTTTGGCCGATATATCATGAGAACATGAAGCGGAAAGAGGTATACTAAATTTCAGCTTCAAATGCATCGCCTTAAAGTTGCAAATAAGAGGCGGAGGCCTTTCAAGAGGCGTTCGAAAATACTGCGTCTCTTCGTTAAACAGTCACTGTCTCGAAACATCTGCGCCACTCCTCGCTCAATGATTTGCTCTCCGGTGATGTTACTTTGTGCCATCTCTTTCGACGGCATGTTCTCCTGTTACAAAGCGCAATTTTGTGCATTCTGAAAATATTCGCCAGATTTTGGCCAATATATCATGAGAACATGAAGTGGAAAGAGGTATACTAAACTTCAGCTTCAAATGCATCGCCTTATAGTTGCCAATAAGAGGCGCAGGCATTTCAAGAGGTGTTCGAAAATTCTGCGTCTCTTCGTTAAACAGTCACTGTCTCGAAACATCTGCGCCACTTCTCGCTCTTTGATTTGCTCTCCGGAGACGTTACTTTGTGCCATCTCTTTCGACGACATGTTCTCCTGTTACAAAGCCCAATTTTGTGCATTCTGAAAATTTTCGCCAAATTTTGGCCAATGTATCAGGAGAACATGAAGTGGAAAGAGGTACACTAAATTTCAGCTTCAAAGGCATCACCTTAAAGTTGCCAATAAGAGGCGCAGGCCTTTCAAGAGGAGTTCGAAAATTCTGCGTCTCTTCGTTAAACAGTCACTGTCTCGAAACACATGCGCCACTGCTCGCTCATTGATTTGCTCTCCGGAGACGTTACTTTGTGCCATCTCTTTCGACGGCATCTTCTCCTGCTACAAAGCGCAATTTTGTGCGTTCTGAAAATTTTCGCCAGATTTTGGCCAATGTATCATGAGAACATGAAGTGGAAAGAGGTATACTAAATTTCAGCTTCAAAGGCATCGCCATAAAGTTGCCAACAAGAGGCGCAGGCCATTCAAGAGGTGTTCGAAAATTCTGCGTCTCTTCGTTAAACAGTCACTGTCTCGAAACATCTGCGCCACTTCTCGCTCTTTGATTTGCTCTCCGGAGACGTTACTTTGTGCCATCTCTTTCGACGGCATGTTCTCCTGCTACAAAGCGCAATTTTGTGCGTTCTGAAAATTTTCGCCAGATTTTGGCCAATGTATCATGAGAACATGAAGTGGAAAGAGGTATACTAAATTTCAGCTTCAAAGGCATCGCCATAAAGTTGCCAACAAGAGGCGCAGGCCATTCAAGAGGTGTTCGAAAATTCTGCGTCTCTTCGTTAAACAGTCACTGTCTCGAAACATCTGCGCCACTTCTCGCTCTTTGATTTGCTCTCCGGAGACGTTACTTTGTGCCATCTCTTTCGACAGCATGTTCTCCTGATACAAAGACCAATTTTGTGCATTCTGAAAATTTTCGCCAAATTTTGGCCAATGTATCAGGAGAACCTGAAGTGGAAAGAGGTACACTAAATTTCAGCTCCAAAGGCATCACCTTATAGTTGCCAATAAGAGGCGCAGGCCTTTCAAGAGGTGTTCGAAAATTCTGCGTCTCTTCGTTAAACAGTCACTGTCTCGAAACACATGCACCACTTCTCGCTCTTTGATTTGCTCTCCGGAGACGTTACTTTGTGCCATCTCTTTCGACGACATGTTCTCCTGTTACAAAGCCCAATTTTGTGCATTCTGAAAATTTTCGCCAAATTTTGGCCAATGTATCAGGAGAACATGAAGTGGAAAGAGGTACACTAAATTTCAGCTTCAAAGGCATCACCTTAAAGTTGCCAATAAGAGGCGCAGGCCTTTCAAGAGGAGTTCGAAAATTCTGCGTCTCTTCGTTAAACAGTCACTGTCTCGAAACACATGCGCCACTGCTCGCTCATTGATTTGCTCTCCGGAGACGTTACTTTGTGCCATCTCTTTCGACGGCATCTTCTCCTGCTACAAAGCGCAATTTTGTGCGTTCTGAAAATTTTCGCCAGATTTTGGCCAATGTATCATGAGAACATGAAGTGGAAAGAGGTATACTAAATTTCAGCTTCAAAGGCATCGCCATAAAGTTGCCAACAAGAGGCGCAGGCCATTCAAGAGGTGTTCGAAAATTCTGCGTCTCTTCGTTAAACAGTCACTGTCTCGAAACATCTGCGCCACTTCTCGCTCTTTGATTTGCTCTCCGGAGACGTTACTTTGTGCCATCTCTTTCGACGGCATGTTCTCCTGCTACAAAGCGCAATTTTGTGCGTTCTGAAAATTTTCGCCAGATTTTGGCCAATGTATCATGAGAACATGAAGTGGAAAGAGGTATACTAAATTTCAGCTTCAAAGGCATCGCCATAAAGTTGCCAACAAGAGGCGCAGGCGATTCAAGAGGTGTTCGAAAATTCTGCGTCTCTTCGTTAAACAGTCACTGTCTCGAAACATCTGCGCCACTTCTCGCTCTTTGATTTGCTCTCCGGAGACGTTACTTTGTGCCATCTATTTCGACGGCATGTTCTCCTGCTACAAAGCGCAATTTTGTGCGTTCTGAAAATTTTCGCCAGATTTTGGCCAATGTATCATGAGAACATGAAGTGGAAAGAGGTATACTAAATTTCAGCTTCAAAGGCATCGCCATAAAGTTGCCAACAAGAGGCGCAGGCCATTCAAGAGGTGTTCGAAAATTCTGCGTCTCTTCGTTAAACAGTCACTGTCTCGAAACATCTGCGCCACTTCTCGCTCTTTGATTTGCTCTCCGGAGACGTTACTTTGTGCCATCTCTTTCGACGGCATGTTCTCCTGCTACAAAGCGCAATTTTGTGCATTCTGAAAATTTTCGCCAAATTTTGGCCAATGTATCAGGAGAACATGAAGTGGAAAGAGGTACACTAAATTTCAGCTTCAAAGGCATCACCTTAAAGTTGCCAATAAGAGGCGCAGGCCTTTCAAGAGGAGTTCGAAAATTCTGCGTCTCTTCGTTAAACAGTCACTGTCTCGAAACACATGCGCCACTGCTCGCTCATTGATTTGCTCTCCGGAGACGTTACTTTGTGCCATCTCTTTCGACGGCATGTTCTCCTGCTACAAAGCGCAATTTTGTGCGTTCTGAAATTTTCGCCAGATTTTGGCCAATGTATCATGAGAACATGAAGTGGAAAGAGGTATACTAAATTTCAGCTTCAAAGGCATCGCCTTAAACTTGCCAATAAGAGGCGCAGGCCTTTCAAGAGGCGTTCGAAAATACTGCGTCTCTTCGTTAAACAGTCACTGTCTCGAAACATCTGCGCCACTCCTCGCTCAATGATTTGCTCTCCGGTGATGTTACTTTGTGCCATCTCTTTCGACGGCATGTTCTCCTGTTACAAAGCGCAATTTTGTGCATTCTGAAAATATTCGCCCGATTTGGCCAATATATCATGAGAACATGAAGTGGAAAAGAGGTATACTAAATTTCAGCTTCAAATGCATCGCCTTAAAGTTGCCAATAAGAGGCGCAGGCCTTTCAAGACGTGTTCGAAAATTCTGCGTCTCATCGTTAACCAGTCACTGTCTCGAAACATCTGCGCCACTCCTCGCTCAATGATTTGCTCTCCGGTGATGTTACTTTGTGCCATCTCTTTCGACGGCATGTTCTCCTGCTACAAAGCGCAATTTTGTGCGTTCTGAAAATTTTCGCCAGATTTTGGCCAATGTATCATGAGAACATGAAGTGGAAAGAGGTATACTAAATTTCAGCTTCAAAGGCATCGCCTTAAACTTGCCAATAAGAGGCGCAGGCCTTTCAAGAGGCGTTCGAAAATATTGCGTCTCTTCGTTAAACAGTCACTGTCTCGAAACATCTGCGCCACTCCTCGCTCAATGATTTGCTCTCCGGTGATGTTACTTTGTGCCATCTCTTTCGACGGCATGTTCTCCTGTTACAAAGCGCAATTTTGTGCATTCTGAAAATATTCGCCCGATTTTGGCCAATATATCATGAGAACATGAAGTGGAAAGAGGTATACTAAATTTCAGCTTCAAATGCATCGCCTTAAAGTTGCCAATAAGAGGCGCAGGCCTTTCAAGAGGTGTTCGAAAATTCTGCGTCTCTTCGTTAAACAGTCACTGTCTCGAAACACATGCGCCACTTCACGCAAAGTGATTTGCTCTCCGGAGACGTTGCTTTGTGCCATCTCTTTCGACGGCATGTTCTCCAGTTACAAAGCGCAATTTTGTGCATTCTGAAAATATTCGCCAGATTTTGGCCAATATATCATGAGAACATGAAGTGGAAAGAGGTATACTAAACTTCAGCTTCAAATGCATCGCCTTATAGTTGCCAATAAGAGGCGCAGGCATTTCAAGAGGTGTTCGAAAATTCTGCGTCTCTTCGTTAAACAGTCACTGTCTCGAAACATCTGCGCCACTTCTCGCTCTTTGATTTGCTCTCCGGAGACGTTACTTTGTGCCATCTCTTTCGACGGCATGTTCTCCTGTTACAAAGCGCAATTTTGTGCGTTTAGAAAATTTTCGCCAGATTTTGGTCAATGTATCATGAGGACATGAAGTGGAAAGAGATATACTAAATTTCAGCTTCAAATGCATCGCCTTAAAGTTGCCAATAAGTGGCGCATGCCTTTCAAGAGGCGTTCCAAAATTCTGCGTCTCTTCGTTAAACAGTCACTGTCTCGAAACAACTGCGCCACTCCTCGCTCTTTGATTTGCTCTATGGAGACGTTACTTTGTGCCATCTCTTTCTCACGGCATGATCTCCTGTTAAAAAGCGCAATTTTGTGCATTCTGAAAATATTCGCAGGTTTTGGCCAATATATCATGAGAACATGAAGTGGAAAGAGGTATACTAAATTTCAGCTTCAAATGCATCGCCTTAAAGTTGCCAATAAGAGGCGCAGGCATTTCAAGAGGTGTTCGAAAATTCTGCGTCTCTTCGTTAAACAGTCACTGTCTCGAAACATCTGCGCCACTTCTCGCTCTTTGATTTGCTCTCCGGAGACGTTACTTTGTGCCATCTCTTTCGACGGCATGTTCTCCTGTTACAAAGCGCAATTTTGTGCGTTTAGAAAATTTTCGCCAGATTTTGGTCAATGTATCATGAGGACATGAAGTGGAAAGAGATATACTAAATTTCAGCTTCAAATGCATCGCCTTAAAGTTGCCAATAAGTGGCGCATGCCTTTCAAGAGGCGTTCCAAAATTCTGCGTCTCTTCGTTAAACACTCACTGTCTCGAAACAACTGCGCCACTCCTCGCTCTTTGATTTGCTCTATGGAGACGTTACTTTGTGCCATCTCTTTCTCACGGCATGATCTCCTGTTAAAAAGCGCAATTTTGTGCATTCTGAAAATATTCGCAGGTTTTGGCCAATATATCATGAGAACATGAAGTGGAAAGAGGTATACTAAATTTCAGCTTCAAATGCATCGCCTTAAAGTTGCCAATAAGAGGCGCAGGCATTTCAAGAGGTGTTCGAAAATTCTGCGTCTCTTCGTTAAACAGTCACTGTCTCGAAACATCTGCGCCACTTCTCGCTCTTTGATTTGCTCTCCGGAGACGTTACTTTGTGCCATCCCTTTCGACGGCATGTTCTCCTGTTACAAAGACCAATTTTGTGCATTCTGAAAATTTTCGCCAAATTTTGGCCAATGTATCAGGAGAACATGAAGTGGAAAGAGGTACACTAAATTTCAGCTTCAAAGGCATCGCTTTAAAGTTGCTAATATGAGGCGCATTCCTTTCAAGAGGCGTCCGAAAATTCTGCGTCTCTTCGTTAAACAGTCACTGTCTCGAAACTTCTGCCCCACTTCTCGCTCTTTGATTTGATCCCCGGAGACGTAAGTTTGTGCCATCCCTTTCGACGACATGTTCTCCTGTTACAAAGCCCAATTTTGTGCATTCTGAAAATTTTCGCCAAATTTTGGCCAATGTATCAGGAGAACATGATGTGGAAAGAGGTATACTAAATTTCAGCTTCAAAGGCATCGCCATAAACTTGCCAACAAGAGGCGCAGGCCTTTCAAGAGGTGTTCGAAAATTCTGCGTCTTTTCGTTAAACAGTCAATGTCTCGAAACATCTGCGCCACTTCTCGCTCTTTGATTTGCTCTCCGGAGACGTTACTTTGTGCCATCTCTTTCGACAGCATGTTCTCCTGTTACAAAGCGCAATTTTGTGCATTCTGATAATATTCGCCAGATTTTGGCCAATATATCAGGAGAACATGAAGTGGAATTAGGTATACTAAATTTCAGATTCAAAGGCATCGCCTTAAAGTTGCTAATAAGAGGCGCAGGCCTTTCAAGAGGTGTTCGAAAATTCTGCGTCTCTTCGCTAACCAGTCACTGTCTCGAAACATCTGCGCCACTTCTCGCTCTTTGATTTGCTCTCCGGAGACGTTACTTTGTGCCATCTCTTTCGACAGCATGTTCTCCTGTTACAAAGCGCAATTTTGTGCATTCTGAAAATATTCGCCAGATTTTGGCCGATATATCATGAGAACATGAAGCGGAAAGAGGTATACTAAATTTCAGCTTCAAATGCATCGCCTTAAAGTTGCAAATAAGAGGCGGAGGCCTTTCAAGAGGCGTTCGAAAATACTGCGTCTCTTCGTTAAACAGTCACTGTCTCGAAACATCTGCGCCACTCCTCGCTCAATGATTTGTCTCCGGTGATGTTACTTTGTGCCATCTCTTTCGACGGCATGTTCTCCTGTTACAAAGCGCAATTTTGTGCATTCTGAAAATATTCGCCAGATTTTGGCCAATATATCATGAGAACATGAAGTGGAAAGAGGTATACTAAACTTCAGCTTCAAATGCATCGCCTTATAGTTGCCAATAAGAGGCGCAGGCATTTCAAGAGGTGTTCGAAAATTCTGCGTCTCTTCGTTAAACAGTCACTGTCTCGAAACATCTGCGCCACTTCTCGCTCTTTGATTTGCTCTCCGGAGACGTTACTTTGTGCCATCTCTTTCGACGACATGTTCTCCTGTTACAAAGCCCAATTTTGTGCATTCTGAAAATTTTCGCCAAATTTTGGCCAATGTATCAGGAGAACATGAAGTGGAAAGAGGTACACTAAATTTCAGCTTCAAAGGCATCACCTTAAAGTTGCCAATAAGAGGCGCAGGCCTTTCAAGAGGAGTTCGAAAATTCTGCGTCTCTTCGTTAAACAGTCACTGTCTCGAAACACATGCGCCACTGCTCGCTCATTGATTTGCTCTCCGGAGACGTTACTTTGTGCCATCTCTTTCGACGGCATCTTCTCCTGCTACAAAGCGCAATTTTGTGCGTTCTGAAAATTTTCGCCAGATTTTGGCCAATGTATCATGAGAACATGAAGTGGAAAGAGGTATACTAAATTTCAGCTTCAAAGGCATCGCCATAAAGTTGCCAACAAGAGGCGCAGGCCATTCAAGAGGTGTTCGAAAATTCTGCGTCTCTTCGTTAAACAGTCACTGTCTCGAAACATCTGCGCCACTTCTCGCTCTTTGATTTGCTCTCCGGAGACGTTACTTTGTGCCATCTCTTTCGACGGCATGTTCTCCTGCTACAAAGCGCAATTTTGTGCGTTCTGAAAATTTTCGCCAGATTTTGGCCAATATATCATGAGAACATGAAGTGGAAAGAGGTATACTAAATTTCAGCTTCAAATGCATCGCCTTAAAGTTGCCAATAAGAGGCGCAGGCCTTTCAAGAGGTGTTCGAAAATTCTGCGTCTCATCGTTAACCAGTCACTGTCTCGAAACATCTGCGCCACTCCTCGCTCAATGATTTGCTCTCCGGTGATGTTACTTTGTGCCATCTCTTTCGACGGCATGTTCTCCTGCTACAAAGCGCAATTTTGTGCGTTCTGAAAATTTTCGCCAGATTTTGGCCAATGTATCATGAGAACATGAAGTGGAAAGAGGTATACTAAATTTCAGCTTCAAAGGCATCGCCTTAAACTTGCCAATAAGAGGCGCAGGCCTTTCAAGAGGCGTTCGAAAATATTGCGTCTCTTCGTTAAACAGTCACTGTCTCGAAACATCTGCGCCACTCCTCGCTCAATGATTTGCTCTCCGGTGATGTTACTTTGTGCCATCTCTTTCGACGGCATGTTCTCCTGTTACAAAGCGCAATTTTGTGCATTCTGAAAATATTCGCCCGATTTTGGCCAATATATCATGAGAACATGAAGTGGAAAGAGGTATACTAAATTTCAGCTTCAAATGCATCGCCTTAAAGTTGCCAATAAGAGGCGCAGGCCTTTCAAGAGGTGTTCGAAAATTCTGCGTCTCTTCGTTAAACAGTCACTGTCTCGAAACACATGCGCCACTTCACGCAAAGTGATTTGCTCTCCGGAGACGTTGCTTTGTGCCATCTCTTTCGACGGCATGTTCTCCAGTTACAAAGCGCAATTTTGTGCGTTTAGAAAATATTCGCCAGATTTTGGCCAATATATCATGAGAACATGAAGTGGAAAGAGGTATACTAAACTTCAGCTTCAAATGCATCGCCTTATAGTTGCCAATAAGAGGCGCAGGCATTTCAAGAGGTGTTCGAAAATTCTGCGTCTCTTCGTTAAACAGTCACTGTCTCGAAACATCTGCGCCACTTCTCGCTCTTTGATTTGCTCTCCGGAGACGTTACTTTGTGCCATCTCTTTCGACGACATGTTCTCCTGTTACAAAGCCCAATTTTGTGCATTCTGAAAATTTTCGCCAAATTTTGGCAAATGTATCAGGAGAACATGAAGTGGAAAGAGGTACACTAAATTTCAGCTTCAAAGGCATCACCTTAAAGTTGCCAATAAGAGGCGCAGGCCTTTCAAGAGGAGTTCGAAAATTCTGCGTCTCTTCGTTAAACAGTCACTGTCTCGAAACACATGCGCCACTGCTCGCTCATTGATTTGCTCTCCGGAGACGTTACTTTGTGCCATCTCTTTCGACGGCATCTTCTCCTGCTACAAAGCGCAATTTTGTGCGTTCTGAAAATTTTCGCCAGATTTTCGCCAATGTATCATGAGAACATGAAGTGGAAAGAGGTATACTAAATTTCAGCTTCAAAGGCATCGCCATAAAGTTGCCAACAAGAGGCGCAGGCCATTCAAGAGGTGTTCGAAAATTCTGCGTCTCTTCGTTAAACAGTCACTGTCTCGAAACATCTGCGCCACTTCTCGCTCTTTGATTTGCTCTCCGGAGACGTTACTTTGTGCCATCTCTTTCGACGGCATGTTCTCCTGCTACAAACCGCAATTTTGTGCGTTCTGAAAATTTTCGCCAGATTTTGGCCAATGTATCATGAGAACATGAAGTGGAAAGAGGTATACTAAATTTCAGCTTCAAAGGCATCGCCATAAAGTTGCCAACAAGAGGCGCAGGCCATTCAAGAGGTGTTCGAAAATTCTGCGTCTCTTCGTTAAACAGTCACTGTCTCGAAACATCTGCGCCACTTCTCGCTCTTTGATTTGCTCTCCGGAGACGTTACTTTGTGCCATCTCTTTCGACAGCATGTTCTCCTGTTACAAAGACCAATTTTGTGCATTCTGAAAATTTTCGCCAAATTTTGGCCAATGTATCAGGAGAACCTGAAGTGGAAAGAGGTACACTAAATTTCAGCTCCAAAGGCATCACCTTATAGTTGCCAATAAGAGGCGCAGGCCTTTCAAGAGGTGTTCGAAAATTCTGCGTCTCTTCGTTAAACAGTCACTGTCTCGAAACACATGCACCACTTCTCGCTCTTTGATTTGCTCTCCGGAGACGTTACTTTGTGCCATCTCTTTCGACGACATGTTCTCCTGTTACAAAGCCCAATTTTGTGCATTCTGAAAATTTTCGCCAAATTTTGGGCAATGTAACAGGAGAACATGAAGTGGAAAGAGGTACACTAAATTTCAGCTTCAAAGGCATCACCTTAAAGTTGCCAATAAGAGGCGCAGGCCTTTCAAGAGGAGTTCGAAAATTCTGCGTCTCTTCGTTAAACAGTCACTGTCTCGAAACACATGCGCCACTGCTCGCTCATTGATTTGCTCTCCGGAGACGTTACTTTGTGCCATCTCTTTCGACGGCATCTTCTCCTGCTACAAAGCGCAATTTTGTGCGTTCTGAAAATTTTCGCCAGATTTTGGCCAATGTATCATGAGAACATGAAGTGGAAAGAGGTATACTAAATTTCAGCTTCAAAGGCATCGCCATAAAGTTGCCAACAAGAGGCGCAGGCCATTCAAGAGGTGTTCGAAAATTCTGCGTCTCTTCGTTAAACAGTCACTGTCTCGAAACATCTGCGCCACTTCTCGCTCTTTGATTTGCTCTCCGGAGACGTTACTTTGTGCCATCTCTTTCGACGGCATGTTCTCCTGCTACAAAGCGCAATTTTGTGCGTTCTGAAAATTTTCGCCAGATTTTGGCCAATGTATCATGAGAACATGAAGTGGAAAGAGGTATACTAAGTTTCAGCTTCAAAGGCATCGCCTTAAACTTGCCAATAAGAGGCGCAGGCCTTTCAAGAGGCGTTCGAAAATATTGCGTCTCTTCGTTAAACAGTCACTGTCTCGAAACATCTGCGCCACTCCTCGCTCAATGATTTGCTCTCCGGTGATGTTACTTTGTGCCATCTCTTTCGACGGCATGTTCTCCTGTTACAAAGCGCAATTTTGTGCATTCTGAAAATATTCGCCCGATTTTGGCCAATATATCATGAGAACATGAAGTGGAAAGAGGTATACTAAATTTCAGCTTCAAATGCATCGCCTTAAAGTTGCCAATAAGAGGCGCAGGCCTTTCAAGAGGTGTTCGAAAATTCTGCGTCTCTTCGTTAAACAGTCACTGTCTCGAAACACATGCGCCACTTCACGCAAAGTGATTTGCTCTCCGGAGACGTTGCTTTGTGCCATCTCTTTCGAAGGCATGTTCTCCAGTTACAAAGCGCAATTTTGTGCGTTTAGAAAATATTCGCCAGATTTTGGCCAATATATCATGAGAACATGAAGTGGAAAGAGGTATACTAAACTTCAGCTTCAAATGCATCGCCTTATAGTTGCCAATAAGAGGCGCAGGCATTTCAAGAGGTGTTCGAAAATTCTGCGTCTCTTCGTTAAACAGTCACTGTCTCGAAACATCTGCGCCACTTCTCGCTCTTTGATTTGCTCTCCGGAGACGTTACTTTGTGCCATCTCTTTCGACGACATGTTCTCCTGTTACAAAGCCCAATTTTGTGCATTCTGAAAATTTTCGCCAAATTTTGGCCAATGTATCAGGAGAACATGAAGTGGAAAGAGGTACACTAAATTTCAGCTTCAAAGGCATCACCTTAAAGTTGCCAATAAGAGGCGCAGGCCTTTCAAGAGGAGTTCGAAAATTCTGCGTCTCTTCGTTAAACAGTCACTGTCTCGAAACATCTGCGCCACTTCTCGCTCTTTGATTTGCTCTCCGGAGACGTTACTTTGTGCCATCTCTTTCGACGGCATGTTCTCCTGTTACAAAGCCCAATTTTGTGCATTCTGAAAATTTTCGCCAAATTTTGGCCAATGTATCAGGAGAACATGAAGTGGAAAGAGGTACACTAAATTTCAGCTTCAAAGGCATCACCTTAAAGTTGCCAATAAGAGGCGCAGGCCTTTCAAGAGGAGTTCGAAAATTCTGCGTCTCTTCGTTAAACAGTCACTGTCTCGAAACATCTGCGCCACTTCTCGCTCTTTGATTTGCTCTCCGGAGACGTTACTTTGTGCCATCTCTTTCGACGGCATGTTCTCCTGCTACAAAGCGCAATTTTGTGCGTTCTGAAAATTTTCGCCAGATTTTGGCCAGTGTATCATGAGAACATGAAGTGGAAAGAGGTATACTAAATTTCAGCTTCAAAGGCATCGCCATAAAGTTGCCAACAAGAGGCGCAGGCCATTCAAGAGGTGTTCGAAAATTCTGCGTCTCTTCGTTAAACAGTCACTGTCTCGAAACATCTGCGCCACTTCTCGCTCTTTGATTTGCTCTCCGGAGACGTTACTTTGTGCCATCTCTTTCGACAGCATGTTCTCCTGTTACAAAGACCAATTTTGTGCATTCTGAAAATTTTCGCCAAATTTTGGCCAATGTATCAGGAGAACCTGAAGTGGAAAGAGATACACTAAATTTCAGCTCCAAAGGCATCACCTTATAGTTGCCAATAAGAGGCGCAGGCCTT
The DNA here is from genome assembly GCF_050908995.1 of Andrena cerasifolii. Taxonomy (NCBI): domain Eukaryota; kingdom Metazoa; phylum Arthropoda; class Insecta; order Hymenoptera; family Andrenidae; genus Andrena; species Andrena cerasifolii. The sequence continues at coordinate 70,578 of NW_027484996.1, forward strand.
TCAAGAGGTGTTCGAAAATTCTGCGTCTCTTCGTTAAACAGTCACTGTCTCGAAACACATGCACCACTTCTCGCTCTTTGATTTGCTCTCCGGAGACGTTACTTTGTGCCATCTCTTTCGACGACATGTTCTCCTGTTACAAAGCCCAATTTTGTGCATTCTGAAAATTTTCGCCAAATTTTGGGCAATGTAACAGGAGAACATGAAGTGGAAAGAGGTACACTAAATTTCAGCTTCAAAGGCATCACCTTAAAGTTGCCAATAAGAGGCGCAGGCCTTTCAAGAGGAGTTCGAAAATTCTGCGTCTCTTCGTTAAACAGTCACTGTCTCGAAACACATGCGCCACTGCTCGCTCATTGATTTGCTCTCCGGAGACGTTACTTTGTGCCATCTCTTTCGACGGCATCTTCTCCTGCTACAAAGCGCAATTTTGTGCGTTCTGAAAATTTTCGCCAGATTTTGGCCAATGTATCATGAGAACATGAAGTGGAAAGAGGTATACTAAATTTCAGCTTCAAAGGCATCGCCATAAAGTTGCCAACAAGAGGCGCAGGCCATTCAAGAGGTGTTCGAAAATTCTGCGTCTCTTCGTTAAACAGTCACTGTCTCGAAACATCTGCGCCACTTCTCGCTCTTTGATTTGCTCTCCGGAGACGTTACTTTGTGCCATCTCTTTCGACGGCATGTTCTCCTGCTACAAAGCGCAATTTTGTGCGTTCTGAAAATTTTCGCCAGATTTTGGCCAATGTATCATGAGAACATGAAGTGGAAAGAGGTATACTAAGTTTCAGCTTCAAAGGCATCGCCTTAAACTTGCCAATAAGAGGCGCAGGCCTTTCAAGAGGCGTTCGAAAATATTGCGTCTCTTCGTTAAACAGTCACTGTCTCGAAACATCTGCGCCACTCCTCGCTCAATGATTTGCTCTCCGGTGATGTTACTTTGTGCCATCTCTTTCGACGGCATGTTCTCCTGTTACAAAGCGCAATTTTGTGCATTCTGAAAATATTCGCCCGATTTTGGCCAATATATCATGAGAACATGAAGTGGAAAGAGGTATACTAAATTTCAGCTTCAAATGCATCGCCTTAAAGTTGCCAATAAGAGGCGCAGGCCTTTCAAGAGGTGTTCGAAAATTCTGCGTCTCTTCGTTAAACAGTCACTGTCTCGAAACACATGCGCCACTTCACGCAAAGTGATTTGCTCTCCGGAGACGTTGCTTTGTGCCATCTCTTTCGAAGGCATGTTCTCCAGTTACAAAGCGCAATTTTGTGCGTTTAGAAAATATTCGCCAGATTTTGGCCAATATATCATGAGAACATGAAGTGGAAAGAGGTATACTAAACTTCAGCTTCAAATGCATCGCCTTATAGTTGCCAATAAGAGGCGCAGGCATTTCAAGAGGTGTTCGAAAATTCTGCGTCTCTTCGTTAAACAGTCACTGTCTCGAAACATCTGCGCCACTTCTCGCTCTTTGATTTGCTCTCCGGAGACGTTACTTTGTGCCATCTCTTTCGACGACATGTTCTCCTGTTACAAAGCCCAATTTTGTGCATTCTGAAAATTTTCGCCAAATTTTGGCCAATGTATCAGGAGAACATGAAGTGGAAAGAGGTACACTAAATTTCAGCTTCAAAGGCATCACCTTAAAGTTGCCAATAAGAGGCGCAGGCCTTTCAAGAGGAGTTCGAAAATTCTGCGTCTCTTCGTTAAACAGTCACTGTCTCGAAACATCTGCGCCACTTCTCGCTCTTTGATTTGCTCTCCGGAGACGTTACTTTGTGCCATCTCTTTCGACGGCATGTTCTCCTGCTACAAAGCGCAATTTTGTGCGTTCTGAAAATTTTCGCCAGATTTTGGCCAGTGTATCATGAGAACATGAAGTGGAAAGAGGTATACTAAATTTCAGCTTCAAAGGCATCGCCATAAAGTTGCCAACAAGAGGCGCAGGCCATTCAAGAGGTGTTCGAAAATTCTGCGTCTCTTCGTTAAACAGTCACTGTCTCGAAACATCTGCGCCACTTCTCGCTCTTTGATTTGCTCTCCGGAGACGTTACTTTGTGCCATCTCTTTCGACAGCATGTTCTCCTGTTACAAAGACCAATTTTGTGCATTCTGAAAATTTTCGCCAAATTTTGGCCAATGTATCAGGAGAACCTGAAGTGGAAAGAGGTACACTAAATTTCAGCTCCAAAGGCATCACCTTATAGTTGCCAATAAGAGGCGCAGGCCTTTCAAGAGGTGTTCGAAAATTCTGCGTCTCTTCGTTAAACAGTCACTGTCTCGAAACACATGCACCACTTCTCGCTCTTTGATTTGCTCTCCGGAGACGTTACTTTGTGCCATCTCTTTCGACGACATGTTCTCCTGTTACAAAGCCCAATTTTGTGCATTCTGAAAATTTTCGCCAAATTTTGGCCAATGTATCAGGAGAACATGAAGTGGAAAGAGGTACACTAAATTTCAGCTTCAAAGGCATCACCTAAAGTTGCCAATAAGAGGCGCAGGCCTTTCAAGAGGAGTTCGAAAATTCTGCGTCTCTTCGTTAAACAGTCACTGTCTCGAAACACATGCGCCACTGCTCGCTCATTGATTTGCTCTCCGGAGACGTTACTTTGTGCCATCTCTTTCGACGGCATCTTCTCCTGCTACAAAGCGCAATTTTGTGCGTTCTGAAAATTTTCGCCAGATTTTGGCCAATGTATCATGAGAACATGAAGTGGAAAGAGGTATACTAAATTTCAGCTTCAAAGGCATCGCCATAAAGTTGCCAACAAGAGGCGCAGGCCATTCAAGAGGTGTTCGAAAATTCTGCGTCTCTTCGTTAAACAGTCACTGTCTCGAAACATCTGCGCCACTTCTCGCTCTTTGATTTGCTCTCCGGAGACGTTACTTTGTGCCATCTCTTTCGACGGCATGTTCTCCTGCTACAAAGCGCAATTTTGTGCGTTCTGAAAATTTTCGCCAGATTTTGGCCAATGTATCATGAGAACATGAAGTGGAAAGAGGTATACTAAATTTCAGCTTCAAAGGCATCGCCATAAAGTTGCCAACAAGAGGCGCAGGCGATTCAAGAGGTGTTCGAAAATTCTGCGTCTCTTCTTTAAACAGTCACTGTCTCGAAACATCTGCGCCACTTCTCGCTCTTTGATTTGCTCTCCGGAGACGTTACTTTGTGCCATCTCTTTCGACAGCATGTTCTCCTGTTACAAAGACCAATTTTGTGCATTCTGAAAATTTTCGCCAAATTTTGGCCAATGTATCAGGAGAACCTGAAGTGGAAAGAGGTACACTAAATTTCAGCTCCAAAGGCATCACCTTATAGTTGCCAATAAGAGGCGCAGGCCTTTCAAGAGGTGTTCGAAAATTCTGCGTCTCTTCGTTAAACAGTCACTGTCTCGAAACACATGCACCACTTCTCGCTCATTGATTTGCTCTCCGGAGACGTTACTTTGTGCCATCTCTTTCGACGGCATGTTCTCCTGTTACAAAGCGCAATTTTGTGCGTTCTGAAAATTTTCGCCAGATTTTGGCCAATGTATCATGAGAACATGAAGTGGAAAGAGGTATACTAAATTTCAGCTTCAAAGGCATCGCCATAAAGTTGCCAACAAGAGGCGCAGGCCATTCAAGAGGTGTTCGAAAATTCTGCGTCTCTTCGTTAAACAGTCACTGTCTCGAAACATCTGCGCCACTTCTCGCTCTTTGATTTGCTCTCCGGAGACGTTACTTTGTGCCATCTCTTTCGACGGCATGTTCTCCTGCTACAAAGCGCAATTTTGTGCGTTCTGAAAATTTTCGCCAGATTTTGGCCAATATATCATGAGAACATGAAGTGGAAAGAGGTATACTAAATTTCAGCTTCAAATGCATCGCCTTAAAGTTGCCAATAAGAGGCGCAGGCCTTTCAAGAGGTGTTCGAAAATTCTGCGTCTCATCGTTAACCAGTCACTGTCTCGAAACATCTGCGCCACTCCTCGCTCAATGATTTGCTCTCCGGTGATGTTACTTTGTGCCATCTCTTTCGACGGCATGTTCTCCTGCTACAAAGCGCAATTTTGTGCGTTCTGAAAATTTTCGCCAGATTTTGGCCAATGTATCATGAGAACATGAAGTGGAAAGAGGTATACTAAATTTCAGCTTCAAAGGCATCGCCTTAAACTTGCCAATAAGAGGCGCAGGCCTTTCAAGAGGCGTTCGAAAATATTGCGTCTCTTCGTTAAACAGTCACTGTCTCGAAACATCTGCGCCACTCCTCGCTCAATGATTTGCTCTCCGGTGATGTTACTTTGTGCCATCTCTTTCGACGGCATGTTCTCCTGTTACAAAGCGCAATTTTGTGCATTCTGAAAATATTCGCCCGATTTTGGCCAATATATCATGAGAACATGAAGTGGAAAGAGGTATACTAAATTTCAGCTTCAAATGCATCGCCTTAAAGTTGCCAATAAGAGGCGCAGGCCTTTCAAGAGGTGTTCGAAAATTCTGCGTCTCTTCGTTAAACAGTCACTGTCTCGAAACACATGCGCCACTTCACGCAAAGTGATTTGCTCTCCGGAGACGTTGCTTTGTGCCATCCCTTTCGACGGCATGTTCTCCAGTTACAAAGCGCAATTTTGTGCGTTTAGAAAATATTCGCCAGATTTTGGCCAATATATCATGAGAACATGAAGTGGAAAGAGGTATACTAAACTTCAGCTTCAAATGCATCGCCTTATAGTTGCCAATAAGAGGCGCAGGCATTTCAAGAGGTGTTCGAAAATTCTGCGTCTCTTCGTTAAACAGTCACTGTCTCGAAACATCTGGCGCACTTCTCGCTCTTTGATTTGCTCTCGGAGACGTTACTTTGTGCCATCTCTTTCGACGACATGTTCTCCCGTTACAAAGCCCAATTTTGTGCATTCTGAAAATTTTCGACAAATTTTGCAAATGTATCAGGAGAACATGAAGTGGAAAGAGGTACACTAAATTTCAGCTTCAAAGGCATCACCTTAAAGTTGCCAATAAGAGGCGCAGGCCTTTCAAGAGGAGTTCGAAAATTCTGCGTCTCTTCGTTAAACAGTCACTGTCTCGAAACACATGCACCACTGCTCGCTCATTGATTTGCTCTCCGGAGACGTTACTTTGTGCCATCTCTTTCGACGGCATCTTCTCCTGCTACAAAGCGCAATTTTGGCGTTCTGAAAATTTTCGCCAGATTTTGGCCAATGTATCATGAGAACATGAAGTGGAAAGAGGTAATACTAAATTTCAGCTTCAAAGGCATCGCCATAAAGTTGCCAACAAGAGGCGCAGGCCATTCAAGAGGTGTTCGAAAATTCTGCGTCTCTTCGTTAAACAGTCACTGTCTCGAAACATCTGCGCCA